>NC_141143.1:40931269-41233769 GCF_053477565.2 Lygodium microphyllum
GCCATACCAAAAACCTCAAGGAAATATTCTTCTTTCAAGGCCTTCTTAAAATGTGGCTAATGTTTATTTTGAATAAAAAGATTAGTCACTTTTGCCCTCAAAGCGGGTGTGACAAGAGGAAGGAAATACTTACTCATAAGTCCAGCTGGAACTCCAAAAAACCCCATCTTGATCTCATATGTCTTCAAATATGCTGAAACATTACGGCCATCAAATAGCTTCTTCTCATTCTCAACTTCTTCAATAGCCTTAGTCGCACTGTTTGGATTCTCCTGCTCCGAATAGAGTTGCCTTTGCTGAGACAACTGTTGTTGATGCAATTGTTGCTGTTGCTGCATATACAATTGTGTCTGCTGATTTTGGAGCTGCATATACATGGACATATTCTGCAAAATCTGCTTTAGATCCTCTGTTGAAGTACTTGACGCAACAGTCATTGATGGAGCTGAAGTAGAGGACGCAACTGGTATTGTAGAAGAGACTGAAATAGAGGCTGAAGTATCTCCCATCCTGAAATTTCTGCGACGCTTTCATGTCAGGTTCACCAAAGATGTCGAAGGGTTTTGAAAGCAATGTCGCGACTTCAGAAGTCCTTGATAAATTTCAGGATAGAAGATCAAACAGATGAATAAGCAAGATGAGGAAATAATGTCAAGACTCTATTTTATTTCTGTCAATAAGAGATTCAAGATTCAAGATGAAGAAACCCGAGCAACCTCTGGATTGCATAGATCATCTATACATTTCAAAGAAAATTTCCAAGAGTATGGTCTTCATCGATGAGTAAGAAAGTGGATGAACATGGATAACTTTCTGATTCAAGTTCCATCATGATGACTATTTACTGATATTGAGATGGCTTACGGTTAGAAACAGTTTTCAAATTTTCCATTATTATATATAATGTTAGCCTTCAATCTGCCCTGTTCCTGGATTATCGTCTGTTGTCTTTCAGTTTTTTCAGCCTGTCAACAAGATAAGCCACCATGCCACTTGAAGTTGCTTGCCAATCTGGATCCCAATTGTCGTGAACATATGAAGGCTGCAATTCAATTAGATCCTGTGGCATTGGCCATTTTTTGGATTGAAATTCTCAGGTCGAGTTAGATCTTCAAAGTTTTGCATTTTATATGGATTTCCACAGCTAGGCAAGGTGCATGTTTCCCTATCCAGAGCTACATAGTCCAAGCAAAGTAAATGTTTACAAAGGGGTAATTATCAGTAAAGAGTCTGCATCTGCAAGGTTTTTCAGATCGTCGACAGCAGAGCTACTTAGGTTTCTAGCAGCATCTGCCAATTCTGTAATAAAGAGGCGTTGATGTGGGCTGCCAAATCAGCGAGCTTATTGAGCACCTCTGAAACTCGTGAATATGCCAGCTGTGAGAGTCCTTCACGTGTAAGAAGTAAGCAAAGCTTTCGAAGCTCCTCACTCAGTAAGCTCAAAAGAATTGCACATGGATCCAACTTTTCTTCAGAGCCAGAAGTTGATGCTCCAACGCATTCCTCCTTGGGAATAACATCACTGTTCGTGATTTACTGCAGATGCCTCAATCTTACTAGCACAATTGCTAAGAGCTTGCCACAAAAACCCGATTACCCTCTTGACTTCTATCTTTGATTGCAGCCCAAGCACTCAAAGCCAGCATCACTCTTAAGATTGCTGTTCCTTCCAATTATTCTCAGCGCCTTCCATCCTCTAACACTTTCACCATCGTCTTTCCTTCTTCTGCGCCTCACAGTCTTTGACTTGTGCGCGAATTCTTCTGATGATTTTTTATGGTAGAGGATTGTCCTTTTGCTCCTCTATGACAACCTCTCGTGAGGCCTCTTCTGGCGCAGGCTCGCTAGTAACCACGACAGGCGGTATTTCTGCCTTTTCCTCTATGGCAACCTCTCGGGAGGCCTCTTGCAGAGGTGGCTCAATGGCAGGTACATCAGGTGGTATTTCCTTCGTGTCAACATCCAGAACTTCGATTTTTGATGCTTCGACTCTCTCCTCGATCTTGGATTCGGCAGCTTTGGTTGTCACTTCCTCTTCCCATTCCACAACTTTGCTGTCAATCTACTCTCGTACTTCAGAACATATTTCACCAGTGTCACCAGTGAACAAAGCTAAGAATCCTTGAGTTCTGCTATTGATTACATCAATCTCATGCAGAGTCACAACATGGACCATTTTTTTTTTCGCTTCTGGAGTTCTCCATCAGGACATTGCACAAACCGAAAAGCACTCGATATCCAGCATATGCCCCCCTCATCTATAAACAAGACTCCTGGTATTATCTCTGCTTTCCCCTCCTTCGTTGTTTTCTTTCGCCTCTTCTGCTGTCGACTTTGACTTTGTCTTCAGCCACGTCGTCGACTTTGGCTCTCCTCTTTGATCCTCGTCATAATGATCAGCAAGGACCCCCAAATTCCCGTAGAGCTCCCTGATTTCGTCCTTCCCCGTTGCTGAAATTTTTTCCCCTTTTTCTCAGACCCGACGACGATCACCATGTCCCTCTCAAAATAGTGTTCTTCCCCCCCCCCCCCCCCAAAAAGGCCCTTTCAAAAATATTCCTCTTTTGCTTTTTCTTTCTCACGCCCCCCTTTGTCCTCTTTCCCAGCATACAATGTGGACCAACCATTGATTTGTACCCAAATTGAGCTGTAGGATGAACCACATTATTGTGTTTGGACACCCCATAGCTGGTAAGATGTATAGCTCTCTCCCATTCAAGCATTCCATTGAAGAGGGCTTGAGCTTCAACCATACATGAATAGTCACCATACGTGCAGATAAATGCCATTCCAAACTCAGGAAGCAGATCATAACCTCTAGATAGATAGAAAACAAAGCATTCCATAACACAACAGTGTGCTCAGACAACCCATCAAACACTTTCTCTACTTCTACAATGCTCCCACATTTGCTATACATAGACTCCAGGGTATTATAAACATAGTCTGATGTGAATCCTTTCTGAAGGGCATCAACATGTAATGCTTGTCCAATGTAAAGCCTTCTCTCCTTAGCCCTGCTCAATATAGACTGAAAGCATCCCTTCATGCCCACCACTATGCCTCCAAACGTCTCTGCACTATACTCATACGCAGAAAATAAATGTAAACACAATAAGTAAGTATGTACAAAGTAACAAATGTCACACACACAACTTTTGGGTGGTTTTCACACCTCGAATGCGCAGCAATATGACAGCATACTAGTCTACGGGCGAAAACTTGGATTGGTAATCCCTGTGGGTTGCTGGATAGCCTTCGGGCGGATTGTGTATAAGCCTATGGGCTGGACTATTTGTATTTCAAAGATAAAAATGATAACGTGTTAATAAGGAACTTGTCTGATATTGTTTTTCTATGTCAAGTGATAAGATTACGTGAAGGAACCAGTGTCTAACGGGTTAATTAAAGAAGCTGGTTGTTACATGTCCAACTAATGTGTTAGGTAAATAAATAACTAAAACAACTCGAGGAAAGTGTGGAGGATGGGCCATAGGTCCGTTCTATGGATGGGTGGTCCCGGTTGGCCGAGAACTTTTCTCAAATTAGGATGGACAGCCAGAAGATCGTCAAGGACATGCACAACCAAATCGTTGACCTAAAGTTATGATTGAATCCGATTTATGATGTTTTAGGAGAACGGAATGGGACTATGCCTTATGGCAGAGAGGTTGAGCTTTGCGTTCCTCTCATTTCCCATGCTCCTTGAACCAAGTGCAGCGTGAATCCGCTTCGGACCTGGCGTTTCTGCATAAAGTAGTTCGCTTGGGTCCGATGCTAGTTGCCGTTAGAAAATGATCAATAAGGAAAACCCTAATTCAGGTCGACCCTAAGTGGGAACGGCTGGAATACTTCCGCTACGTGGCAGACGCGGAAGGCCCTAGATTGCAAACCCCGTAACATTCCATGGGAGTGCAGGGCAGAACTTTCTAGACATCCTTTCCGATGGACTACTAAGACGTGTCCTGAAGATACAAGTGGACACATTACAGTTGGTATCAGAGCGAAGCAACAACGAAATTGTTTTATGAAATCTTAATAAGAAGAAGTAAAGCAAATGTTGATGTTCCAAACATTTCCTTACCTTCAATGCTGTCTTGCAGAATTACGAAGCATGGAACAAGTTCTTAGTATTTCGAATCATGTTTATGATTGCAATGCATTCTCTGCATTACGGACAAAGGGTTGAGATGATGAACATCCTAGAGCAAATCTATAATCCATCACCTTTGTACATGGAACGAAGATGGACGGGTGGCTCACGAATCTACTATATAGCTGCCCACCGGTTTGCTTACCTACAAACCAACCTAAAGAGGATCAAGTGGTTGGAAGACCTGAAAGTCATGAAGCTGTTCATTTTTGTGGAAGCTCATGTAAACTCAACTTTACATATTCGAGGTCGGAGGGTTGAGATGAACTCATATGTATATGAGGAAGTAACCCGTGTAATCCCCCCGCCGACAGGATTAAAGTGTTGGGTCGCCATGAGAAGAATAGATTCCAATGGAAAGGATACCCTGAACTTCCAATGACTTACCGATTCCTGAAGATCCATGACCCGAAACCATTCTGTTATACAGTTCCTATAGATAAATGTAATACAACGTTCTTCTCCCCAAACTAAATGTAACAGTTGGCTTATCATCGCAAGAAATGTGGTATTCTGAAAGGGCTATGCCCATATAAATACAAATAAGACTTCTTTTTATCAATGTCTGATTGTGCATGAGAATTGATAAAAAGTTAAGTAGCTACATTGCTTACATGATAGCAGAATTGAAAATGTAATATAAATAACTATTAAGGTATAATAATGTCAAGAAACCTTTATCCAGGCACAACCCTAGGTATAGGTTCCTAGTTCACCTCCTACATCAAGTACTGCTATAATCTAGGAGAAGAAGTTTCTCCTCAAATATATTAAGCCGCCCGAGTTTGACGGGAGAGGTAGGTCCATCCAAGCCAATGTTGAAATTTGGATTGAATCCATGGAGGATTACTTCGAAGCAACCGGTACTGCACCCGCCAATCAGGCTATGCTCGCCAAGCTAAAGCTCACCGGCAAAGCCAGACTTTGGTGGAAGAAATAGTGCAGGGATCAAGGGATTGCGGAGGGATCCGTTACCTGGGAGAAGCTGAAGAAAGCCATGCAAGGAAGATACTTACCACCTGCATATCGCACGCAGAAAATGAATGAGTTCTACGAGCTAAAACAGCTAGGACTCACTCTTGATGCATACTACTCTAAATTCGTCTCACTTTTAAAGTATGCATTGCAAATGGACATGACACAGCATCAGGTGTCCAAATTTTGTGTAGGTTTAAATCTACCAATCAATACCCGTCTCGAATCTATGCATCCATCAGATCTTCAAGATGCACTCATTCGAGCGGTGCCTATAATTCAGGAAGTGTAGTCTAGACCAAGGGGTAACAAAACTTGGTCTTATAATGACCCAAATAGAGAAGCATTCAGACCTCAGATGAAGAGAGTTCAAGGTCATAATTAGGGACAAAGAAAGAAAGCAAGGACTAATAATGTCAACAACTTTGTTCCTACTCAAAGCAATGGTCGAAACCTCCGTTGTTTCCATTGCAATGAACCCGGTCACTTCAAGAGGCAATGTCCCAAGCTTGGTGGAGGACATCGCCAAGCACCTTTCCAAGGAACGGGCCGTGGTGAAGGAGCCGCCACCCGAGGCAGAGGAAGAACCACCTGCATTGCCAATAGGCAAATGTGCAAAGAAGAAGAAGAAGAAGAAGATCCGACCATGGAAGCACAGTTTGAAAGGGCAACAGTCCATGCCGCTCTACACAAGAAAGGGCCGAATGGCGAGTTCTTGGTGATTCGGACTATCAAGGTAAAAGTTTCAAGACCTTGATTGATTGTGGCAGTACTCATTTCTTTATCTCACCAGCATGTGCAAAAAGATTAGGAATAGCCATAGTAGAAGCACCTACCCTACTTGTGGAATTGGCAAATGGTCGTGAGGTTACTTGTACCAGGCGTTTAAACTGCTAAGGTGGAATTCTTTCTGGGAGGAAAGAAGACTTCGGTAAAATTCAAAGTCATGAATTTAGGTATCCATGAGTGTATACTCGGAATGGATTGGCTTAAGCCTAATGATGCTCACATTCATTGTAGAAAGGGTCAAGTTTCCTTTCGAAACTCTGAAAGGGAATTAGTCACAACTCAAGGTGAGGCTGGAGTGCCAAAAATCAAATTAGCCAAAGTATCTCGGATCATAAAAGGAGTCAGAAAAGGATTACCTGTCTACTTGATCGAACTCAACAAGTTAGATCAGAAGCAAGTGTCTAGTGAAGGAACTTCTTGGCTAAAGGAATACACAGACGTATTCCCTGAAGAGTTGACAGAGCTCCCGCCTCAAAGAGAAGTGGATCATGAGATTAGGTTAGTACCAGGGGCTGTGCCAATTGCAAAGAGACCTTATAGAATGTCCATACCAGAAGCAATTGAGCTGAAGGAACAACTCAAGCGACTACTAGATCAGGGCTACATCCGGCCTAGTAGCTCACCGTGGGGAGCTCCAGTACTATTCCAGAAAAAGAAAGATGGGACACTTTGACTATGTATTGATTAGCGAGGATTGAATCAATCAACGGTCAAGAACAAGTATCCTATTCCTAGAATAGATGAGCTTCTTAATCGCCTTAAAAATGCAAAGATTTTCTCCAAGATTGACCTCAGGTCAGGTTACTATCAGAAAAGAATCAAGGAAGAAGATATCCCAAAGATGGCCTTCAATACAAGATATGGGCACTTTGAGTTCCTAGTTATGTCATTCGGGCTTATGAATGCACCTGCCACCTTCAACAGGTTAATGCAAGATATCTTTAGGCCATATCTTGATGAATCCGTGCTCGTATTCTTTGATGACACTTTAGTCTATTCTAAACATGAAGAAGATCATGAACCCCAACTTCGGATTGTCCTTGAGACAATGAGGTCACATAAGCTGTATGCTAAGATGAAGAAGTGTGCATTATTCAAACGTCAGATTGAATATCTCGGATTCATAGTATCAAGAGAAGGAATCTCAGTGGACCCAGCCAAGGTCAGAGATGTGCTAGAATGGCCAATACCAATATCTGTCAAAGAAATACGCAACTTTCTAGGATTGACAGGATGGTATAGGGTCTTCATAAAAAACTATGCTTTGATTGCAGCACCTCTAACGGACTTACTGAAGAAGCAAACTTCCATTGCATGGGTCAACTCCTGAACAAAATGGCTTCGACAGATTGAAGCCAAGTTTGGTATCAGCACCTATTCTAAAACTTCCAGACATCAATAAAGAGTTCGAGGTAGTAACTGATGCTAGCATACTTGCCTTGGGGTGTGTACTTATGCAGGAAGGTCATCCAGTAGCATACTCTTCAAGGAAACTAAAGAGTCATGAAAAAAATTATGGTACGCATGATCTAGAAATGCTAGCTATCATCCATTCTCTAAAGCTTTGGAGACACTACCTGTTGGGTAACAAGTTTACTCTAGTAATTGACCATAAGAGTCTCAAATGGATCTTTACCTAGAATGAGCTCAACATGAGGCAACGTCGGTGGATTGAAGTGTTGGAGGAATATGACTTTGAAATCAAGTACTGACCAGGAAAAGAGAATGTAGTTGCTGATGCACTTAGTCGCAAGGCATTCCTTAATTCCCTAATCTTACAAAATCCATCAATAGCCAGATCTCTAGCTACAAAAGTATCTATGCCAAACAACCCTATATTTAAGCTAGCTAGAGAGGATGCATACCATGATTCGGCCTAACAAAATATGCTAAAGGAAATCTCCATCAAGGAACAGAATCAAAAGCTGCAGGCTAAGTATCATGAATTCTCCATTAATAATGGACTTGTCTACTATAGAACAAGGCTGTGTGTATCAGCAAGCCAGTCACTTAAGCAGAAGATATTGTGGGAAGCTCATGATTCCTCTTTCACAGGACATCCTGGCTATGCCAAGACTATTAATACAGTTAGGAAGAGCTACCATTGGGGGAGGTTCAAAGGTGACGTTCTCAAATATGTCACCAAGTGTTTGTCTTGTCAACGTATCAAAGCCGAACATGTCATGATGCTAGGGAAATTGCAACGGCTTGACATTCCCCAAATGAAATGGGAATTCATCAGTATGGATTTTGTTGTAGGCCTACCCCAAGTCCAGGGAGGATATAACTCCATCATGGTTGTGGTTGACATGCTTACTAAGGTTGCACACCTTATTCTAGTAAAGACAAACTATAAAGCCTCAGACATTGCAAGATTGTTTATCAAGGAGATATTCAAGCTACATGGTTTACCCAGAAGAATCATTAGTGATCGTGATTCTCTCTTCACGTCACACTTCTGGAAAGCGATATTTGAAGCTATTGGGACCCAACTCTGTTTTAGCAGTGCTTACTATCCCCGAACAAAGCAGGTAAATCAAGTCATCGAGGATATGCTAAGGGCATACTGTTGTCGAGAGCCGAAGAGGTGGATTCAATACTTGCCTTTGGTTGAATTTGCCTACAATGCTTCTTACCAGCAAAGCATTCAGATGACTCCTTTCCAAGCATTGCATGGTCATGATTGTCGAAGTCCACTAAACTTTTCAGATCCAACCTTAAGGGTTGAAGCTTCAAGGCAGATGTTGGAAGAGATGGATGACTAAATAAAGTCAATAAGACAGGATATCCAAGCTGCCAAGGATAGAAAAAAGGCATATGCGGATTTGAAACGTCAAGATAGAGTCTTCGAAGAAGGAGACATGGTATTCATTGTGTACGCCCTAAAAAGAGTTCCTTATCTTTAGGAGATTGCAAGAAGCTAAGTCCAAGGTATTGTGGACCATACAAGATCCTCAAGTGCCTAGAACCTAATGCTTACAAATTGCAACTCTGTGAGAACCTAAAGGTTCATAATGTATTCCATATCAACCTATTGAAAAAGTATGTATCTAATCCTAACCATGTACTTGACGACCAACAAGTTGTAATGCCTAGTCAAGGAGTCCTTGAACTAAGGCCTGATAGGATCTTAGACATTAGGGAGAGACAATTAAGATCCAAAACCTTGAGAGAATGCCTCATCCAGTGGAAAGATTATCCCAAAGAGGATGCCACTTGGATAGATGAAGGCACTCTCAACCATCAATATCCCCAGTTTATCTCGAGATGAGGACATCTCAATTCCTCTACGGGGGAGAGAATATAAAATTCTAAATTCTATATTTCGCATGAACCCCCTTTTGAGTAATGGGGATAATGATATAGCATTTTTTTGAGGATTTCCTAAGGATAATGCAAATTTTTTTCCTTATTTCCCCCCCAGCCGATAGTCGTGATGGAGGGGGAGAGGAATAGAAAGGAGGCAGAAGCTCCTCCGTGGAGCTCATATATGTAATGTGTGCCATGTCAATCGACACGAAGGAGAGGGAGGATCCCCCTCCCCTCCCCTATTTAAACAGAGGGGGGCAGCTGCCCTGAGGAAACGGGAGACAAAAGAAGAAAAGCCACCATGACAACAATCTTAGTGTGAGAGGGGAAGGCCTTGAAAGAAGGGAGGACGGCCACGGAGCTGCTAAAAGAGGAAGCGATGTCGCCTCTACTGTCGGCCACGCCTAGCCGTCAAAACGCTGCCTTCGGCGCATTGGCTTTGATTCCCCCCTCTTGCCACGTAAGAAGGTATAGAAGCTTCTGAGAGGAAGCTTCTAAGGGGCCTTTATAAGCCCCCTTTCCCCCCCCAAAATAACTAAGGCCTTAAAGGTCTTATTACCCTACCCTCGGGTTTTAACCCCTTAAGCCCCCCTTTCCCTTGGGCTTAAAACCCCTTTCTTCCCCACCCCCCCTGTTTTAACCCCCTATAAGCCCCCCTTCCCTTGGGGCTTAAAAACCTTTCATCCCCCCCCCCCCCCCCCAATGTTTAAAGCATTATATGCCCCTTCCCATAGTTGGAACCCACCCCCCCTCGTGTTTTTAATTTTCCTTTAGCCCCCTTTCTTTTGGCTTCGGAATCATCCCCCCCCCCCCATGTCCGTGTTTTAACCCTGAAGCCCTTCCCTTTGGGGCTTGAAACCCCCTCGTATTTAAAGTTCATAAGCCCCCTTCCTATGGGTTTTAGGTTTACCCCCTCCTCCCTCTGAGCTCGTCTTTAAAGGCTCTTAGGCCTTTTTCCTCATTCCGAATGGTATAGCGTTTAAAGGCTACTTTTTCCCCTTGGAAGTTCCTCCCTTAGGATTCTATAAGGCCATTTTCCCCAAGAAAAATTGTCCTTAGCCTTTCCTTTCCCTATGCAAAAATAACCCTTGAAGCTCTCCCGCACCTTGTTTCTTTTCCACACCTTTCTATTTCCTGTTCGTGTGAGTTTACAAAGGCCATTAAGCCTTCCCCATGGCTTCAATGGGTCTTAGTCGTGAGAAATTTTGAAGCACCCCCTTCCGAAATCCCTACTTCAAGGAGGGAGCCTTCTAAAACTACTTTCAACAGATGGTGCAAGGGAGCGATGGTGAAATTCCAAAGAGGAGTTGTAAAGCTGCTTCCACGTCCAAAAGACTACAATTGTGATGCCTCCTAAGAAAGTCCAAGGCGCAGCCCGCGGGAGGGTCGTCTCCAAGCATCCACATGGATATCTCAACCCAAGCCCAGGTTTTCCTTCCTAATTTTTATTTGGTATTGTTGTAATTCAATCATGCAAAGTTAATCGTTAGAAATAGGATATATTTTTGTCCTAAATGCTCACAACGAAGGAACTTAGTCATTAATACTTTTAATGAAACATGCAAAACAAGGAAAGCATAAACACATTTCTTGGAAATAGCTTTATGCATTGAAGTGAATTATAAACTAGATTATTGTCCATTAAAATAGTATACTTTGTATAAACTACATATCGCACTATTAACCCATATCCTCTTCGCAATGAATCATCATGGAAAGTGCAAGCATGAAATGATTCTTACGATGCATAAACTCTAGGAAAATATCATTTGTCAACAGCATAAATTATCAAGTAAAAGGTTACTTGTTTAGCATGAATTTTGTTCACAAAATATAGGAAGATTAGTTGGAATTTAACCTACCTAACCTATGCCTAACCTCAAATCGATACGTTTACGCATAGACAACGAGTCATGTGAAAATGATCACGTAATTATTTTCTAGAGTTAACCAATTTGGTATGAACCTAAAACACCTAAACTGTGGATTACTCGTTTAGAAAGAGTTGAATTCCAATAAATTCACTAGGAATTAATACGGAACCTAATCACCACGTATTGCTAAGTTGAAACTCCTATACCTTAAATACTTGGCCACTTTTGCCGAAATGAGGGGATAGTGCAACATATTTGGAAGGTGAACTAGGGTTTGTCCCTAAGATTCTTACAAGATAGAACTTGGAAACCCTAGGTCTAACGACATCAGTCTAATATAAGAAGGAACTGATTGTTTCATGACTCCGTTCAATGAGTAAAATAAGTCTCATAGTTCGATGCGACACTTGCGCTGCAAGTGCGGAGTCATATGATCTTGTGATTGGATCACAAGAGAATGGCCAAATTCTCACAATGAGGTTGGCGGATCCTTACGCAAGTTATCTTGCAAGAGGATGAATACTTTAGTATCCTTCTTGAGTAAGGAAGATTGATTGGAAACTAAAGACCAACCGATAAACTGAAGTAACCAATGAACTTAAGGTTTGACCAAGTTGGGTTAATAGGGTATGCCCTAACCCAGGATATAGGGAATCTTGCCAAGTTGCAAGTCATCTCGGATCGAGTGCTGGATGCATTCGAAAGGAAGGATTCATTCCTTAGTAGTTTTCCAACAAAAATGATCAATGGAAATGTTTGTGCTTGCTACAGATTTTAGAGCATTGTTTGGCTTTGATGGAGCAATGAATTAAAAAGATAAATGGATATCTATACTTCAAGTTGAAGGCCTGAAGGGAGAGGCAGCTTCAGTTACCCCCGAGTGCTTGCGTGACCCCAACCAAGGGGGTTGTTAACCGCGCGCCGGGCAAGTGGATTGAACTCGTTACGAGAGGTCTCTTCATTGAGCGCTACTTAGAGAAGGAGGATGCTTGGGTGCCAGGGGGGCTGTGGCCGTAAATCCCTCGCCTTCCGAGTCCTACACAAGAGGCTAACGTGACTCAGGATTGGATCTCGAGGCCCGCATACTAGTCTACGGGCACAAACTTGGATTGGTAATCCCTGTGGGTTGTTGGATAGCCTTTGGGCGGATTGTGGATAAGCCTACGGGCTGGACTCTTTGTATTTCAAAGATAAACATGATAACCTATTAATAAGGAGCTTGTCTGATATTTTTTTTCTATGTCAAGTGATAAGATTACGTGAAAGAACCAGTGCCTAATGGGTTAATTAAAGAAGCTGGTTGTTACATGTCCAACTAATGTATTAGGTAAATAAATAACTAAAACAACCCGAGGAAAGTGCCGAGGATGGGCCATAGGTCTGTCCTACGGATGGGTTGTCCCGGTTGGCCGGGAACTTTTCTCAAATCACAATGGACAGCTGCCAAAAGATCGTCAAGGACACACACAACCAAATCGTTTACCTAAAGTTATGATTGAACCCGATTTATGTTGTTTTAGGGGAATGGAATGGGACTATGCCTTATGGCAAAGAGGTTGAGCTTTGCATCCCTCTCATTTTCCATTCTCCTTGAATCAAGTGTAGCGTGAATCTGCTTTGGACATGGCATTTCTGTGTAAAGTAGTTCGCTTGGGTCCGACGCTAGTTGCCGTTAGGAAATGACCAATAAGGGAAACCCTAATTCAGGTCGACCCTAAATGGGAATAGTCGGAATACTTTCGCTACGTGGCAAACGTGGAAATCCCTAGATCACAAACCCCGTAACATTCCATGGGAGTGCCAGGCAGAACTTTCTAAACATCCTTTCCGATGGACTGCTAAGACGTGTCCTGAAGATACAAGTGGACACATTACAATTTCTCATTACCTGATGGCTTTACTAGGGCCTAGTACTTCAATGGACTACAAAAACGTGCTTGGACATTCGATAGGCCGGCGCGTTACAACTAGCCAGACCTCTAAGACACACAAGATACCCCCCACTGCCTCATGGGCAGGAGCGTCTAAAGGACACACTATATTAAACTCTAATATTGATGTTGCGTTTGTAATAGGACAGAGTCCAACATTTTCCCTCTCCTACTCCTTAGAGGAAGATTCCATACACATTAGTATAATATACCACATATCACATACATAGGAGGCTACCTCTCAGCTAAGTGCTAGGACCCCACTACAGCTCTCCTAAATCTCAGGGACTGGCCGCTTCATGCGTTGCTTCAACATAAAGAACAAATGTACAAGCTCTACTCTTTTGTATATCAAATGATCCAAGAGTTGATATTTCCGCACTAAACTTACCCCAAGGAATCAGTCGTCTATCTTACAGTCTAGAAATCCTCACACTCCATGTTGGTCATTTTTAAAGGCAATCAAGTGCTATGAATCTAGGTTTTATACCATGTGGCATGCAAAATGCATAAGTGTATGACCATTGTGTGAAACCATTTTATGATTAGAAATCAGCCACGTGGTGTCCAAAACAATCCTTTAATGATTTTCAACCTACGCGTTATTGTGGCGTTGCTAAAGACTAGCACCAAGTGTTCTCATACTACTAGTCTCTTTAAATTTAGATTATTATTGGACTATATGCTTTGCATAAACCCAATGAATTAGAATTTTATATATTTTCAACAACCTCTCACTCTTACAATCTCTTTTCACCCTAACTTGTAAAGCTTTGCACGGTTGCATAGGTGTAGGGTTCGTTTTTATGTCTTTTTCCATGTAGAAAGCAATAAACCCCACTAGAACATAGAAACAAGGATGAAATGAGGCTTAATCCTTGTGCCTCAACTTTCTCACACATCCACAAAACATGGATCCTATTTTGTCTTATTTATTTATCATGAAGGATCTAATTTGCTTGATTTATCTCTATTTATTTCTTCAAAAATTATGAAAGATCAAAATTATGAGCTCTCGCTGATCGAAATTAGTCAGCACCATTTTTTTATATATATTTATTCCATGGGAACTCAAAACACTCACTAAAATCCCTAATTTCTATGATTTCTTCAACAATCAAACTTTATGGGTTTAACATGTTTCAAGGAAAAATTATTATGTCATCAAATTTTTTGGTTTATCTCTTTCATTTAAGAGAAAATTCAGCATATGAAATCAAGGTCAATCATCATCATCAATTTCTTTCAATTATCTCTCATTAAACAAAGAAAAATAATACTTACTCATAGAAACCCATGTGTTTAAGGCACGTATCTCAAGATTGAGAGGCCCCTGATGCTTCTCTCTTGCCACTGACGCACTCTTTCAGCCCCAATTTATGTCCTCTATTGCTTCAAAATTGTCATCAACCCCCACCCCCTTCTCTCTTTCATTGATGTATATGAACAACCCACAAGAGGAGAGAAGAAGAAGGAGAGAGAAAGACTAAAAAGCAGAATTTCATTCCCCTCATCATATTACACATTGTTACCATCAAAATCTTGCTATCTCTGCATAGATTAGGGATCCCTCTCTCTCTCTACATGATTCAAAATCAAGAGGCACACAAATCCCCAAAAAATAGAGTGCCAATAAAAAAATGTCCCTTCGCTACATCTCGACATATTTTTGCATGTTTTTTTAATTTAGAGTTCCATTTCATTTCATTTATAAAATGTCCACTTCAAAAAAACCACTTTTGAACTACCATGGAAGGGTTTTCGTATTGTTTGGGGGTGCAAACAAACTCCGATTCACAATCCGACTGGACGACTCACTTGATGATGTCGAAATCTATGAAGTTGGGCCCGATTGTGTAGTTTACAACTCTTGGATCCAGTAGGTGCTTTGTAACAACAAACCTTCTAGGGATTAAATGAGGGGTCAAATGACCTCCGATCAACAAACCGAGATTTGCATTGGATTTTTAATGCCGAAATACAACTAGGAAAACTGTAGCTTAAACCATTCGCCACTCGGGCACTTTAACACCTCTCAGGGCACTTTTCGACTCCCAAACCAGTTCCAGTTCTCCAAGAATGGGTCCAAATCGAGTCCTAAAATCTAGCTCTCATTGGCAACCACGAGATAGGGTGACTGAGCCTATCAAATCTAATGAAAAAACTTGCACATAAACACAATCACAAAGAGCATCAAGCTTATAAAAAATATATACACAATAAAACCCATACCAGCTCTCACCCTACCCTTGACAAAACCAAGGCATGAAATCTAGGAGGAGTAAGCATGAGAACCAAGGATTAAATGTCACCTCACAAGAGGTTAGTAGCTGCTTGGGTAGGGAGTCAGGATTTGAGATTGATGCCCTATTCTCCTTGGATCACTCTACGCTCAGCTTCCTCCACATGCCTAAGTGTGCAACCTTGAATGGAAAATGTGTTACTAGAAGAATATGATGACTAGGCCATAGGAGTCCTTGCCTAGGTCCTAGTCAAGCTATCCTAAGTTAGGTAGGTAGCTCAGACCACCACTAGGATGACCTCTTTGATAGGTTTTTAGCCAGTCCATGAGTCGGAGCAGCTGGTTAGAGACTCGCTCAAGATTTTTGTCAAGTTATGCTAGGCCTATCCCTTGTGGATTTTCATGCATTGATTTTTTTAAGGGGTAGGGTGAGAGGAGCTGTTCTTGTGCTCTATTGATCATAAGTTTTATATAAGCTTGATGCTCTTTATGATTATGCATGTGGAGATCTGTTCATGGGTTTCGACATGCTGAGTCACCCTATCCCATGGTCACCAATGAGAGTTGGATTTTAAGACCAAAATTTAAGCCGTGTTTGAAGCATTCGAGGCCGTTCTTGGAGCAAAAAGTGCTAAAGTCCAAATTTTCATGAGAAATCAAATGGTGGCAAATAGTTGAGCTGGAGTTTTCGAGATGCATTTTAACATTGCAAATCCAAGGCAAGTCTCGGTTTGTTGATCGGACTCTGTTTGACCCCCCATTTAATCTTCGCAAGGTTTGGCTCAAAAATAAAATATCCACTTGCACGATAGTGTAAACACAAAAGTTTGAATCTATAATTTTAATGTTTTAGACCTTAGGCTTAATAAGAAATCACTTGCACAACTACCTCGTACTCCTTGGTTTTTTCCGACTAAAGAAGACCGCATTATAAAGCAAATAATCAAGTCTATCCACACTCCGAGGGGTATTATGCGTTCTCTCATATCTATTTTTTTTAAAAACAACCAACTATCAGGGCTAAAATCCCATGATTGGCATAAGATATGTCAAGTTTTGTAACATGTCCACTTGTATCTTCAGGGCACGTCTTAGCAGTCCATTGGAAAGGATGTCTAGAAAGCTCCACCTAGCACTCCCATGGAATGTTATAGGGTTTGCAATCTAGGGCTTTCCGCGTCTGCCACGTAGCGGAAGTATTCCAGCTGTTCCCACTTAGGATCGACCTGAATTAGGGTTTTTCTTATTGGCCATTTCCTAACGGCAACTAGCACTGGACCCAAGCGAACTACTTTACGCAGAAACGCCAGGTCAGAAGCAGATTCACGCTGCACTTGATTCAAGGAGAATGGGAAAAGAGAGGGATGCGAAGCTCAACCTCTCTGCCATAAGGCATAGTCCCATTCCGTTCCCCTAAAACAGCATAAATCGGGATCAATTGTAATTCTAGATCAACTCTTTTGTTGTGCGTGTTCTTGACGATCTTCTAGATGTCCATCGTGATTGAGAAAAGTTCCCGGCCAACCGGGACCACCCATCAGTAGGACGGACCTATGGCCCATCCTCCGTACTTTCCTCGGGTTGTTTTAGTTATTTAATTACCTAACACATTAGTTGGACATGTATCAATCAGCTTCTTTAATTAGCCCGTTAGGCACTGGTTCTTTCACGTAATTATATCACTTGACATAGAAAAACAATATTAGACAAGTTCCTTATTAACAGGTTATCATATTTATCTTTGAAATACAAAAAGTCCAGCCCATAGGCTTATCCACAATCCGCTCGAAGGCTATCCAGCAATCCACAAGGATTACCAATCCAAGTTTTCACCCGTAGACTAGTATGCGGGTCTCGAGATCCAATCCCGAGTCACGTTAGCCTCTTGTGCAAGGCCCGGAAGGCAAGGGATTTATGACCAGAGCCCCCCTAGCACCCAAGCATCCTCTTGCTCCAAGTAGCGCTCAATGGAGAGACCTCTTGCAGTGGGTTTGGTCCACTTTCCTGATGCGGTTAACAACTGCCTTGGTTAGGGTCAGGCAGGCAATCAGGGGTAACTAAAGCTGCCTCTCCCTTCAGGCCTTAAACCTAAAGTATTAGATATCCATTTATCTTTTAATTCATTGATCAAACAAAACCAAATAGTGCTCTTAAGTCTGTAACAAGCACAAACATTTCCAGTGGTCGTTTTTGTTGGCAAATTGCTAAGGAATGAATCCTTCCTTTTGAATGCGTCCAGCACTCGATCCGAGACCATACAACTCCGCACCTATTGCACAAGCGTCACATCGAACCATAAGACTATACTACTCATTGAATGGAGTCACGAAAAAATATGTTCGTGATTATATTAGGCTGGCGTCGTCAGTCCTAGGGTTCCAAGTTCCATCTTGTAAGATTCTTAGGGACAAACCCTAGTTCACTTTCCAAATATGTTTCACTGTCCCTACATTCAGTGAATGTGGGCAAGTATTTAAGGTATAGGAGTTTCAGTTTTAGCAATACGTACGATTAGGTCACGTATTAATTCCTAGTGAATTTCTTGGAATTTAACTCATTCTAAACTAGTACTCTGGGGTTGAGGTGTTTAGGTTTATGCCGATTTGTTTAACTCTTGAAGATAGTTACGTTATCATTTCATAAACACATGACGCGTTGTCTATGCGTAAATTGATTTTTCAACCCTAACTTATTGATTTAAGGTCGTTAGGTTAATTCCAACTAATCTTCTATAAGTTTGCAAACAAAATTCATACTAACAAGCAACCTTTTACTTGATAATTTATGCAGTTGACAAACAATAATTGCCTATAGTTATGCATTGTAAGAATCATTTCATGCCTTGCACTTTCCTAAGGATTCCTAGCACTTCCCATGATGATTCATTGCGAAGAAGATATGGCTTAATAATGCGATATGGAGTTTATACTTCCATGTTTAAACGAAGTATACTATTTTAATTCTATTTTATAACAATGGACATTAATCTAATTTTAATTCATTGCTATGCATTTATGCTCCCTTTATTTTGCTTGTTTTATTGAAAATATTAATGACGAAATTCCTCCGTCGTGAGCTAATTTTTCTAAAGCATTTAAGACGAAAAGTGCACCTATTTCCAACAATTATCCTTGCACGAGTATAACAATACCAAATAAAAATTAGGAATGAAAACCTGGACTTGGGGTGAGATGTCCAGGTGGATGCTAGGATAAGACCCTCCTGTGGATGCGCCTTGGGTTTTCTTAGGAGGCATTGCGAATGCAGCCTTTCCGTTGTGGATGCAGCTTTATAACTCTTTTTTTGAAATTCCACCGTGGCTCTCTTTTGCAATAACTTGCACCGTCCTCGAAAGCAGTTTTTAGAAGGCTTCCTTCTTGAGGTAGGGATTTCGACAAAGGGGGTGTTTCAAAATCTTTTGCGGATAAGACCCATTAAAGCCATGGGAAAGGCTTAAGGCCTTATAAAGATTCACGCGAACAGGGATTAGAAGGTGGAAAAAAACCCTTACGAGGGCTTTTGTATGGGGAAAGAAAAATGTCAAAAGACTCTTAACACCCTATCTTCTTTTTGAAAAGGGAGTAAACAAAAGTTATAAAAAGGGCCTTAGGGAGCCCTTAGGGGAAATTCGAGGGGGTTGAATGAAGGGCTTAAGGTAAAATTGTTTTTGGGGAAAAAGGGGCTTTATAAAGTCCTAAGGGAGAAACTCCAAGGGGGGAAAAGGAGACCCTAAGGGAGTCCTTAGGGAGGAATTTTTAAAGGGAAAAAAAAGTAGCCTTTAAAGGCTATAGGAAAGGGGCCTAAGGCCTTTAGGGGAAAATTTGGAAGGGGGGGGGATAACCCCAAAACCCACAGGAAGGGGGGCCGAGAAAGCCCCCCTTGGAAGCTTCTAAGCTTCTAGAAACTTACAGTCACATGGAGGGGGAGGTTCAGATCTCCACGTGGGGGGGGGGGGGGATTTTTGGAGGCCGTCATATGGCGGCGACGGCTAGGTAGCTAGGTGCGGCAGATGGGAGACAGCGCCCTCCTGGCGTCGACTTGCAGTGCCTCCACTCAACTCCTCCTCTCCCTCACACAGCGATGATAGCATGTCGATGACCTTAACCTCTCTCTTCCTCACAGCATCTTCGGCTCCTTCTCGTCCTCTTTTCCCAGGCTACCATAGCCACCAGCAGCCATGATTTCTATAGGGGGAGGGGATAGGATCCTCCCTCCCCCACACGTCGATGGGCATGCCCCATTGCCTAGGCAAGCTCCAGCAAGCAAGCTCCAGCAAGGAGCTTGCCTCACTTGCTATTCCCCTCTTCCTCCAGCTCGACAGTCGGTTGGAGGAGAGGGAATTTTTTTTTGCCTTTATTTAATTAAAAAATAATAACCCTATGTCTTATAGAAGTAGTTCACGCGTGAAAGGAAATCAGAACATTACAAGTTTGTACTACGAATGGACTATGAGTGGCCTTCGTATTTTGCTATTTGAAGTCTAGTCGTTGTTCATAATGCTTCTTTATCTCTGATAGTTTATACTACCCATTGCGATACATGTGCTACTCCTTGCTCTCGTGCATATTCGAGAGAGGGTGGCTTAGGTGGTTGTTGTGAAGGCACCGATGCAGTGTCATCCTCTCATCATTGTGGTGGACCTCGATCACCCATGCCATTTGTCACACCTTTGGGGACGTCTACTCAAGTGACTCCAACTTTTTCTTCAACCATCCACACAAGTGGCACCCCTATGGGTGCTACTCTAAGAGATACCACCCCCATGAGTACACCAGATATACAGGGGTTTCCTGGTTATTATGCCTAGGAGCGTGGTCATAGATAGGAGAGGACACATCTTAGACATATCCCAGATGGGTATGGATACCTTGTAGAGATAACAAGATAGGAGTCGAGATCATGAATGATGAGGAGAGGAGGGTGATGGCTCGTATGAGAGAGTTGTGCCAACAAGTTTTTTGACACAATTTCTTGGACCATGGAAAGAACATGCCCGAGGGGAGCAAGGACTACATAGTAGCATCCTTGCATGAGGATTTTCCGATACCCACTATGGTCGAGAGGTTTTCCACAGATTGGATGATGGAGTGCCAGTGTGCGTACATATCACACAGACGATGGATGCAAGGCACTCAAGAGTGGTGCCTCAAACCCCGAGTGGCTAGACACAAATCAGTGGCGGAGACTCTAGAAGAGGGCCATCATCTTGGGAGTGGTGGCCACATGACGTATTTGGAGGACTTTGTAAGTTTTTCTTTTGTTCTTCTCATATGTTTTTTGCAATATCTCTTATACTGACAATCGTGTTTCTAATAGTTGTATTTTGTTCTCTTTGTAACACTCCATTACAAATCATGATGCCACTGGCCTAGAGACTCGATATGCAAAGAGGCATGGTCTCATTGCATTGATCAATAGATAGTATGCAAGTATCCGCCCAGTAAGTCACTTATCTTTCTTGCCTATAGTTACTATTTTTACTAAAATACATTATGTATGGTGGAGTGATGTGTAGTTGTTTTCTTCTTGCAGACTCCATTTCAATGCTCCTTTGCATCGGGACGAGGTTTCGGATGGTGAGGATGTATAGCTTGCGATTGGATTGATAGATTGCACATCCTCTTCCTTTTTGGTCTTGTGAATTATGGATCCATCTTCTATGTACTATGCTATTATCATTCTTTGTATCTTGACGTGATTCCATGAGTTTTCATCAACAATCTTGTATTTATTCTATGTTTGAGTCTTGTGGATTCTTGTACATTTTGCACTCATTTTGAAGACAATTGTACACTGAATATATAATGGATTTGTAGAATGTAAATACAAGACATAGTGCTACATGTGGCATGCTAGCTTATTGCCCTGCCACAAATATTTCTTTCTCTATAACCATTGCTATTAGCATCGCGAATTTACTGCATACTTCACTATTGGCATCGCAATATGCATCACAAACTGTAACTATTGAGGTTAGTATTTGTGTCATTATTTGCAGCATCACAAAAGCGACACAAATACTGATGCCAATAGCAACGTTAATAGCGATGGTTCCATGGAGACACTAATACTGACGAGTTTAGCAATGACATGGGCAAAATTTTTTATGAACATTTTTGTCACTTTGAACATCGGTATGAGGCCTGTATCTTGTAGTGATCCTCTCATCATCTTGTAATAAATCCTACTCTTTCAAAGTCTTTTCTACTCTGCAAATATAAATTTTGAAAGCTTTGTTCATTTATTTAATCCTTTGGAATTTCACGAACGTGCTACTAATAATCCTATAAAGCTCAAAGTAAAGTATCCTGATTGTAGCAATAGTAGGTGAGAGCTTTCTCCTTTTAGTAGCATTGTAGTCTCGCATCACAATAGTGCTTACTAGAAACCTAGGTCTTGAAATTCTAAAGCATTGGGAGATAGTGGATAATCCCTCAATATATCTCTATTTCTTACATCATTGACATAGACTGTCATAAACTACAATGCTATTCTATTATCTTTGATCTTGATTATTGCATAGACAAAACCATCATCTAGAACTTCAGTCTCCATCCGTTAAGTAATAATAAATGATTGACCTAATATTGCTAGCTATAATGAGGAATTATACATAAAGAAATGGTTATCATCCTATATATCTCATATATGGACAGGAATCCTACTTCACCTTTAGAGAGGCCAGATATAGGTCTCCTACAGAACTGTTGGTTGTGTGTATCCCTTGTACATGATCAACATATATAGATAATCTTTCATTCTCATAAATACTTCTCACACCATGACATTTATCAGTGAGCCATAGTCTATCAATGCAACACATGGATTTTTCATTTCACCCGATGTAAACTTGGCTTTGCTATTTAGAATCCTCTCTTCAAAAACCTTTTTAAGATCCTTTCTATATTGGGCTATTAGGGCCTCCTTCTCCACTCTTATACTAGGGTCAATACTAGACTTACTTGAAGGCTTTAGCACCTGAAACCTTGGACCTAGCTCTTACTCCCCTCGATCCATCCAAAACCTAGTGCCCATCAATCACACCCCTGATCAACCTAAGCCTCTTCTTAATGAATATTGTCCCTCCCTATCTTTTACACCCAGAAAAAGCTTAGGATACTTGTGACTCCTTTGGACTTCTTGTACTTGATTGACTATAATATAAGTTAGCTTCCCATGAACAATCAAGAAAGGAGAATCGTTGTCAAGCTACAAAACCATGTTATGTAGGTGTACATGTATGGCATGGTAAGATAAATGGAGAGTATAGAATCCCCAAATCATGCCATACCCTCTAATAATCCTCCTTCATGTCCTAGGTTTTCGTCATATTTTTTGGTTTTATCTTCCACTATTACATATTTATTTTTTTGCTTCAACAAATAAGCATAAAGAGAATAGGAACTCATAGGGGAATCCCACCTAGTCTTCTCTCTAATACTCAGGCCTTCATCATTTAGCTCTATCTTTGGAAGTTTACCCTTAGCTATAGACTGCATGGCATGGATAACTCTATTTTCTTATCTACACAAATAATTAGAGATGTCTCTATTTGCAATCCATAGATAGCAACATCTATTCTTATATATTTCATTCCACATTACAAGATCTTCAAGAATCTTCATCATACATTCCTTCTTGAAGTTTGTAAAAAGAGACATACCACTTTCTTTTTCATGAATCTTTCCATTCTTCCCAAAACTCACATTCTTTCTTAAACTCTCATTCTTTCTTAAAGTATCTCTATATGAATCATAATCTTTGTGGTCATGCTTTGTAATATCACACCATACACCACGATGACAAAATCTTCCTAGGCTAGGGACTTCGAAGTAAAACTTTTCCACAAACCTTTCAGTTTAGCAAATTTGATATGTAAATGTTGCATATTTTAGAGAAGTTCATCCATGAAGCATAAGAAGCTTGATCTATAAATCTAGCATATTTTTTATAACTGTATCCATGTCGGTGAGTTTTAAAGAATTTGAAAAAGGCATGGAAGATGGATGCCTAATCATTGGCTCTAACACCCATGTTGACCAACCCAACATAGGTCTAGGAATGACCAAAAACTCTCCTTCTCACTAGATTTAATAGAGCATCTAGTATGTCTTTCCATTCCCTCTTTATGCCTTGCTCTATAGTATCATTCGCTAATAGTTATATAGCTCTAGTTGTAGGTGCTGAAGGGTCTGCAACTTGTAAAAACAAAAGAGTTTTTTCTTGAAGCAAAGATAATTTCTCTACAATGTCCAATTGATCATACTTTATCTTAGACTCTCATTGTAGCTCTAGAATAAGAGGCCCTTTCTATAGGATTATGAATCCACTCTAGAAATGTCAACTTGGTTATTCTGTTTGTATGTTCTATGAAATACCCTCTTTTAGGAATTTCTTAACATGTATTTTCAAAATTTTTGAAGATTGATTCTATGTGGCTTCAAATTATATAGAGAACAACCTTGTGAAATATCTCGATAGTCATCACTAGTACATTGGCCAACTCTAGCTTCTTTTTGTATAGGAGCAAAGAAACCTAGAAATATTTATACTATCAACTTTTTTATCTCCAAAATCACTTCTTGAACTACAACATATAGACGCAATAGCGACATTTAAGGAAACAAAATTATTCATGGAAACAATTGGCCTCGTCATCTTTCTATTCGCATCACTAGGAGATGCGATAAGTTCATCGCTATATGCATCACTATTTTCATTACTATTAGTGTCACTATATAGCTATGCTAATAGCCACGGTTGTAAAGTACGTTTTTGACACAAATAGTGATGATTACAGAGGGGAAAGAATAAGGTGGCAAGACATGCATCCTTGCTACCCTTCTAGCTATATGCACTAAATATTATTGTATAATTCATTTGCCAATGTCATGTACATCTAATGTTTAAAAAATGTGCATCAGATTTTCTAAAGAAAATGAGTTCTATTGTAATATATCAAATAAGATAAAAGCAACTTTTTTTTCCCCCTCCTTCTCCCCCAGTCGACGTCACACTGGAGGGGAAGGAGGACACGGAATGCAGCACGATGGCACCCATGTAGGTGTTGGGGCCATGCGTGCTGCCGAGTAAGAGAGAGAGGATTTCCCCCTCCCCCCCATTTAAACCGAGGACGACGCTGCCAGCGTAAAGTGGGGGGAGCCAGGGAGCCGTGACGCCACCATGATTGTGAGAGAAGGACAGCTGGGGGGGAAGTATAGGGCTGCGTGAGGCTTAAAGGAAGGAGAGAGTCTGGGAGATAGGACGGAACGCCGCCTGGGTCTCCAGCCGAGGACCATGAGCAGGTGGAACTGAAGTGGGGCTGCCAGCTGCTACAACAGGAGTGCCGCCATCTTGCACCACCTACCACCATACCTTCCCTCCACGTGGTTTTGACCCCACATGAGCTTCTCAGAAGCTTCTTGAGAAGCTTCTAAGGGGAGGATCTAAGCCCCTCTTCGTGTGAGTTCTTTTAAGCCTTCCTCTTGAAGGTTTCTTTTTCCCTTCCCCCCCCCCCCCATGTTAAAAGTCATTAAGCCCTTTCCCCCTTAAGCCCCCTTCCCATGGATGGAACCCCCCAAAAAGAACTAAGGCTTGAAAAGTCTTATTACTTTTTCCCCCGTGCTTAAATTCATAAGCCCCCTTCTTGTGCCTTTTGAAACCCCCTTTCACCCTCCACCTTTCCCCTTGGCTTGGAACTTACCCCAGTGACCAAAAATCCCTTCAAGATCCCCCTTCCTATACCCTTCCACTCCCGTGTCCAAAGATCTCCCAAGACCCCCCTTCATATGCTTTTGAAACCACACTCACACACACCATTTTCACCGTGAATATACCCTATAGACCCTTTTCTTTAGGCCTTGTAAGCCTTTCCCTCCCAAATGAATTAAGGCCTTAAAGGTCTTACTACCCCCTTCTCGTGGTTAATCCCTTAACGATTCCTTGCCTCGAAAAAGAGAAGAAGAGTATTGAAGCGACGGTGGAATTCCAAAAAAGAGTGTAAAGCTGCTTTCACGTTTGAAGGACTACAACTACGATGCCACCTAAGAAAGTCCAAGGAGTAGCTGCGGGAGGGTCATCTCCCGGTATCCATGTGGATATCTCACCCCAAAATCAGGTTTTTCCTTCTTAATTTTATATCGGTTTTAATTCAATCATGCAAGATTAATTGTTAGGGATAAGATATATATTTTGTCATAGTTATTTACGATGAAGGAATTTAGTTTAATTAAACATGCAAAATAAATAAAGTATAAACATAGTTTTCCTTCAAAAAGTATTATGCATTGAAACGAATTATGAGCAAGATTATTTACCCACTAAAGTAGTATACTTCGGTTAAGTCTGGAAGATATAAACTGCATCTTGCACTATTAACCCCTATTCCTTTTTACAACAAATCATCATGGAAAGTGCAAATCATGAAAGGATTCTTGCGATGCTTAAACTCTAGGAAGTTGTCATTGCTAACTGCATAACTTAGCAATGGAAAGATTGCTTATTTAGCATGAGTTTGTTCGCAAAGAAAAGGGAAGATTAGTTTGTTTTAACCTAACCTCAAATCGATGAAGTATAAGATTGAAAAGTCAATTGACACATAGATAACAAATCATATGAAAGTAATCTCGAAATTACATTCTAAGAGTTAACCAAATTAAAAATGCTGCGAAATATTCGTTGGGAATGAAGTAAAATTCCAAGAAACATCTATACCTTAAATACCTGTCCACATTCCCTGAATATAGGGTCAGTAAATTGTAACCGAAAAATAAGAACTAGGGTTTATCCCTGAGAAAATAATAAAGCTAGGAAACCCTAGGCCGACAAACGTCAGCTTAAAGAAACTGAAAAACGGAATGTTCCGTAACTCCATTACCGCATAGTACGATGCATGACTTGCGCGGCAAGTACGAAGTCATATGGTCTTGTGATTGATTCACAAGAAGAAAGGTTAAATACCCTCAACAAGGATGGCAGACCCTTACGCAAGTTATCTTGCAAAAGGATGTATTCTTTGATATCCTTCTAAGTAAGGAAGGTTAAAAACTGAAAATTGAAGTATCCAATGAGCTTTAGGGTTTGACCAAGTTGGATTAATAGGGTACGCCCTAACCCAGAATATAAAGGATCTTGCCAAGTTGCAAGGCACCCCGGATCGAGTACTAGATGCATTCAAAAGGAAAGATTCCTTCCTTAGCAGTTTGCCAAACAACAAGATCGATCAATGGAAATGTTTGTGCTTGCTAGAGATTTTAGAGCACTGTTTGATTTATTAATTACAAATTAAATGAATATCTATACTTCAGGTTGAAGGCCTAAAGGGAGAGGCAGTTTCACTTACCCCCAACTGCCTGCCTGACCCTAACCAAGGGGGTTATTGACCGCGCCGGGAATGTGGACCGAACCCGCCGCGAGAGGTCTCTCCGTTGAGCACTACTTGGAGCAGGAGGATGCTTGGGTGCCAAGGGGGGCTCTGGCGATAAATCCCTCGCCTTTCGGGTCCTGCACAAGAGGCTAACATGACTCGGGATTGGATCTCGAGGCCCGTATACTAGTCTATGTGCGGAAACTTGGAATAGTGATCCCTGTGGATTGCTGGATAGCCTTCGGGCGGGATTCTGGACAAGCCTACGGGTGGAACTCCTTGTATTTCAAAGATAAATATGATGATATGTTAATAAAGAACTTATCTTATATTGTTTTTCTATGTCACGTGATAAGATTACGTGAAGGAACCAGTGCTTAACTGATTAATTAAAGAAGCTGATTGTTACATGTCCAATTAATGTGTTAGATAATTACATAACTAAAATAAACCAAGGAAAGTGCGAAGGATGGGCCATAGGTCCGTCCTACGGTTGGGTGGTCCCGATTGGCTGGGAACTTTTCTCAAATCTTGAAGAACAACGGGATGATCGTCAAAGGACACGAACAACAAAAGCGTTGACCTAGAGTTATGTCTTAACCGATTTACACTGTTTTAGGGGAACGGAATGGGACTATGCCTTATGGCAGAGAGGTTGAGCTTTGCATCCCTCTGGTTTCCCATTCTCTTTGAACCAAGTGCAGCGTGAATCCGCTTCAGACCTGGTGTTTCTGCGTAAAGTAGTTCGCTTGGGTCCGACGCTAGTTGTTGTTAGGAAATGACCAATTAGGAAAACCCTAATTCCGATCGATCCTAAGTGGGAACGGCCAGAATAGTTCCGCTACGTGGCAGACGCGAAAAACCCTAGATTGCAAACCCCGTAACATTCCATGGGAGTGCGGGACAGAGTTTTCTAGACATCCTTTCCGATGGACTACTAAGAGTGTCCTGGATGATACTAGTGGACATGTTACATCTATGATTGCAAAAGGTAGATATAATCAATTCGAAAAGCTATTATGCAAGGAGGTTTTTCATGACTTGCTTATGCCCCAAAAGAAGAGCTTGTGATTGCAAAAGCTAGATATAATCAATTCCAAACAGTATTACTCAAGGAGCTTTTCTATCACTTGCTTAGGCCCAAGAAGAAGAGATTCACTTCAAACTTTCATTGCAGTTAGGACTTGGAGGTATAAATAAGTCCCATTGATCTTCTGCTCACTTCAGCTTATCTCAAACTTGTTTAAATCTTTTTGAGGGACCATTTGGGCATTTATAAGATTTATACCATGGCATTGGAGTCAGAAACACTTATGTAGGGAGTAGTAGTGTCTTTGAGCAATGCTTCTTTAACCTTGATTTTAGCTATGTCTAAGTCATCTTTTATCTCTTCTTTCTTGGCCTCACCCTTCATCAAAGGCATTTCATGCCTCAAAAGAGGGTGTTGACTTGACCTCACCCTCAATCTCAATGGTGGAGGTGTTTCAAGATCAAAAGAATCAAGCTCATCCTCCCCCTTTTGAAACTCCATCTCTTGAGCTATAACGTGTGGTGCAAGGATTCATCTTTCTGACATATCCACATATCTTTGTCTTTTTTCTTATATCCTAACTCCATCATAATACTTTCTACCTTTGAAACACTTCCATTCTCCATCCTTCTCCCTTCACAAAATACTCCATCATTTCTTCCTATTCTTGGAGTCCTCCAGGTTGGTATTCTTCTAGATAGGGGTAGTCGATGTAGAGGTATTCTCCTTCTAGGTGGTAGTCAATGGGCAAATATTCATGATAGTAGTATCCATCTCCTTGAAGAGGATATTCGTTATAGGGATCTTCATCTTCAAGGTAGCCTTCTTGGTAGTAGTCTTCACGGTAGTAGTCAAGGTAGTAATAGTTGGCTCCGTCTTATCGGAGACGAGGTGTTCCAAGATCTAGGCTAAGGTCATCCTCTCCCTTTTCTTCTTCATAATCTTCATCTGACCCAAATACTTCATCTTTTTCTATATTTTTCTTCTTTTCTTGGCTCCTTAGTTCTTTTTTTGTCAGCTTCACTCCATTTTTTAGCTGTGAAATTCTTTGGGCTCTTGTCTGCTTCAAGTGTGATTTAAACTGCTCTGTGGCTTCTTCAAATCTAGAGGCAGTCTCCCAATTCCACCTCAATATGATTTCTTCTTGGAGCTCCGTATCGAGGTCTCGAGCCATCTTCACTTGCCATAGCCTATATATATATATGTTTGTATGTGTGTTTGTGTGTGTGTGTTCTCTCTCTATCTCTCTCTCCATCGACAAAAAGAAAGAGAGAAGTAAAGAAATGAGAAAAACAAAGAGAGAATAGAGAATGCACTTACCTCAAAGCTCAAAGAAGAATCCCTTCATACTTCCCTCCTCTTTCTTATCCTCGAGAGTTCCTTCCTTCTTCTTTACACTTCTCTTCTCCCTCTTCATGGATGGTGGTGGCAGTGGTGACCTCTCTCTCTCTCTCTCAACCTCCCTTGCTTTGAGCTCTTTCCCTCTCTCTTTTTCTCTCTCGCTCTTGCTTGTTTACAAACTTGTAAAATGCCATACTCAGGTGTCATTGCTTTTTTATGAAGCCTCTCGCTCTCTTCTTTTTTATTTCTGTCCACCCCTCTCTTCCTTCCCCTCCCTTCTTCTTTCTATTTCTCTCCCTCCTTCCCTCACCACCATCACTCAATGCATCTCGTTGCAAAAAAATCAAAGACAGAAAATCGAAGCTTTAAAAACAAAGATATTGAAAGCAATGTCTCCCCACCTCTCTTTATCTCTCCCTCCCCACTCTCCCTTTACTTTTTTCTCTTTTTCTTCTTTTGAATTCTCTCATTGTTTTCCTGTTTCTCTCTCCCTCTCTCTTACTCTCTTTTATCTTCTCTCTATCTCTCTTTCTCTCTCTCTCTCTTCTTCTCACTCTCCTTTCTCTCTTTACCTCACCCTTCTTTTCTACCTTCTCCTTCTCTCTTCCTTCCCTCTCCGTCTCTCTTTTTTTATCTCTCTATTTCCCTTTCCTTGTTTTCACTCTCTTTTTTCTCCCTCTCTCTCTCCCTCGTTGTTTCTCCCACTCATCCTTCTCTCTCCATCCCTTCATATCTCATTTCTCTCTTTCTCTTTCTCTTTGTTTCCTATCACTACAAGGGAATCGGGTAATAGCGACGGCCATTTGCAATGCAAAAAAGCGGTGTCACTAAAAGCGTCGCTATTTGTGTCGCTAATAGAATTAGGGACACAAATAGTGATGCTAATAGTGATGCTAATAGTGACGTTAATAGAGACGCTAATAGCGATGCTAATAACGACGCCGGTCTGAGAAAAAAGTTTCAAAAACCCGAGCGTAACATTTGCTGAGAAAACATTTGTGAGAAAGAATGAAAGAGAGAGCGAGAGAGCTTAAGCTTTGAGAGGGAGAGAGGGAGAGGGAGAGAGAGAGAGAGAGAGAGAGAGGGGGGAGCTCATCACCATCGTCACCGCCGCCGCTGCTATACATGTAGAAGAAAGAGAAGTGTGCAAGAGAGAAGGGAGGGAAGGTGCAAAGAGAAGGTACAAAGGGTTTCATCTTCAGACCTTTGAGGTAGGTACATTGCCTCTTCTTCCTTTATTTTTGTGTTCTCTTGTTTTCTTTTTTTATTTTTCTTTGTAAAGAGATACATGGAAAGAGAGGGAGGAAGGAAGGGAGGGAGAAGAATGAAGGGAGAGGAAGAGAGAAAGAGGGAGAGAAAGGAAACAAAGAGAAAGAGGAAGAGAGAAATGAGAGATGAAGGGAGGGAGAGAGAAGGATGAGTGAGAGAAACCACTACAACAAAAAGGCCTCATAGACGCACATTGAGACACGATTTTTGAATACAGAAAAAATCTTACGGGCGCATCTATCTGCTCATTATTTGCGTGTCTACCATTTCGCGTCTATAATCGCATGTATCAACGAATTTACATACAAAAATAGACGCACAATAGACACACATATACACGCGCATATAGACACGCTGATAGACGCGTTTTTACAAGCACTGGTAGATGCGAACGAAAAACAAAAAATGTCATTTAAAAAAAAAGATAGTTAATTTCTTTTTTAAATTTGAATTATGAAGCGCGTGTAGTCTGCACCATAGATGCGCTTATAAACGCGAAGTATCTGCAATTTAGACATGCGGAAAGACGCGCAAAACAGAACTGAAAAAAAAAAACCAGAGAGCATGTGGTTGCAAAACAACCACATGCTCTCTGGTTTTTTTTTTCCCCTCCCATACATCAAATTGTGCATTTGGGAAAAAGACAATGTATCTTACGGGCACGAGAATTGAAAATAAAAGTCCATGTATTCATTATAAAGCATTTACAAGGGAAGTTTAAGTGCTTGCAACCTAAAGTGTGGCCGCAAGCAGTAGGCTCAAAGATGGATCATACATATACAAGAAAAGAAGGCCTCATGAGGAGGTATGGTGCTTCTCTATGAATCTGAAGAGGAAACATCTTCGCTAGTACCACCATGGCTACTAGCGTCGCTATCCCCCTCCTCGCTATGCTCCACATCCGGGTTCACCTACACACACAAAAGATCAGGGTTTCTTACATAGACAAGGTGGAGAAAAAGTTATAATTAGCTATACTTTTAATAGGAAAGTAAGAAAAACATACCTCCTCTGGCTATCGAATCCTCATGGCTCGGTTGTATTGGTCCTCAGTGACCCTCCTCATAGAAGTGAAGCCATGTGGCTGCGCGGTTATGGCCTCCATGGTAACCTACCTCTCTAGGAGTAGGTATCCTACCAATGATGGTAGTCTACAAAACATTTAGATATATACAAACAATTATGAGTCACAATATATTAGAATAAAATATATAAAGAATTGAAAGAAATATAAAATTTAAAAAACTAGAAATCAAAATATACTTACAAACTCTGCCTCCCACGACTCTCTGCCACCCGATCTCTAATGCGATGATCCCATGGTTTCCATTTGGATCCGTTGCGCCTCTGCGTGCTAGTGACTCTTCACTTCCTCTGCTGCTTTCTTCTTGGCTTTCTTCCACTCTATGCAGTGGCACATAGGTGGTTGGCTATAGGCTCCACGCCCCTCCTCCTGCCTCCGCAGTGAGTCCCTAGCCCGTGTCATGAGGTGGGATCTTTTGTTGTGAAGCATATCCCTCACTTTTGTGCGTCCCCAACCATCCGAGAATCGCTGACCCTCAGGATTTGGGTACCTCCTATGGAGTGCCCTCAACACCTCCTGCCACAAGCCGCTTTTTTGATTTTTGAAGGCAATGAAACAATCTTTATACGTCGCATGCACGATGCTCCTCACGTACGCCATTACATCCCTTCCTTCATCATCATGAAAGATGCCACCAGCATTTGTAACTCTATAGTACAGGCGTACAACCTCCTCTATGTGATCTACTGGTGAGGATGATCACTCGCCACCTCCTAGGCAACCCCCACACAAGCCTCATCCTCCCCCTCGACTCTCCTTCCTCCCTCTCTGTCAACTACCCTCTGCCTCACTGGACGCACGAGATTGTGCAGATGCACGTGCTTCTGTAGATGCTTGTGCTTCAGCCGATGCACGTGGAGCACGTGGAGTACTTGCATATGGAGTAGCTGCATATGGATTACCTGCATGTGGAGTACCTGCATGTGGAGTTTGGGAAGTAGTGCTAGGCAAAGATGTCAGAGGTGTCCCAGACATGACACTGAACGCCTCGTCTGCTGTGGGAGAGCGGCCAAGGTGTCTGGTCATCTCTCCCATGAAGTCTTCCCTACTAGGAAAACCTCCAAAAAATGCATTGACCCCCTGCCAAAGGAGGCCAATGTATCATTCATGCGATCCAAATCCGAGTCATTGCTAGATGAACCAGGATACGACATCTGAAAAAAAAACACAGGAAAAAGACAAATTTATTTGCATACAAAAAATCATATATTACCTACATTTTCAAAGAGCTTTCTTTAGACATTGAGCATAAAACTTAAGTGCTAATGCTTCTCATAAACAAGAAAACTGATAAACACAAACATGGGATCGATCACATTCATCATTACAAAAATATATTGTTTACTATCAGAACTGGGAGACATGGCGCGTGTATCTCCACATCTAAATTGCAGGTTAGACATGCCCTCGGATATGCTTCAAAGTCAACCTTCTGTCCAGCGTGTCTATCTTCGCATCTAAGATGCAGCACAAACGCGCTGTCAAATGCACATTCCAGGTCAATACGCGTGTCTAATCGCGTGTAGTCTGTAGGTCAACCTTCTGTCCAGCATGTGTATCATCGCCTGCAGACTGCAAAGCACACGCGCTCTAAGACGCGCCCTCAGATACTATGAGAGGAAACATTTTTCGCGTCTATATTTGTGTCTACACTGAAATGTAGACGCGCTATCAGACGCACTCGGTCGGCTGATTTTAGCCCGACGAACGCCATTGATGATTTAGAAAATGCAATACATAATGGAATCACAAATCTTAAATACACAGACAGAGCAGAGAGAGGAAGAGAGAGAGAGAGAGAGAGAGAGAGAGAGAGAGAGTCACCTTGGGTGTTTGGTGTGGCGGGTGGTGGCGCTTCTTCCTTCTCCTTCTTCCTCTCCTTGGTAAGTTACCCTCCCTTGATGCTTGCTTGCTTTCTTGCTACTTCTTCTTGTTCTCCTCTCTCTTGTTCTCTCTTTCTTCCTCTCCTTGGCTTTCCTTTTTCCCTTCTTGTGTGTTTGAAATGAAAGAAGAGGTGAGTCATGAGGAGGTGAGGCATGAAGAGACTAGGTGAGGCATGAAGAGACTGCATGTTGGCTAAACTCAAGCTTCAGAACCGCAAAAAACGCAGGAAAGGAAAGGCGCAGTTTGAAAATAAATAATTTAAGTATGGTTTGAATTTTGACGTGTGCGTCTATTTTTGCGTGTATATGCGCATCTATTGTTCAAGTAGACACGAGTATAGACGTAAACATAGACGCAGAAATAGACACCAATATAGACGCGTACGTAAACACGGATATAGACACGCATTTAGGCTTTATCATGATTTTTTGTTTTTAAGATAAATTTTGATAGTGAATTCTTATCATAATTTTTAATGTATTTATAATGATTTTTGTGTATTTAAAATTGAGTTCTTAGAATAATTAATACGCTAGCTTTAAGTTTTTATGTAAACATATGAATGACAAATATTTTGATGTTGTCATGAATTAGGTTTAATCATGTCGTCGTCATTACCTAGTGTGGTGCATGCTGATGAGTCAATGAGCACATCCTCAAGTGAGGATGAAACATTGCGTCTTCATAATCGAGATACATGGCTATGACGAAAAATTAAATGTATGTGTGATCGTTGTCGAGGGTGTATTTTTCGAGCACGTCAAATTGCAATGTCACACCTCAGCTTGTATGGAGAATGGGACCAAGAAAAATCACCGGTATTCATTGTTTTTTTTTACCACTAAGATTTCTAGTCTATGTTATGGGAATTATATATCAACGTACATGAAACTCCCTTTTGTGGTTGAGCAGGATGCGGTGCCACATCCTGAGATGCTCCCTCCCCGGCGTCGAGAGGCTGCAAAATGTCAACGCGAGGAGGCAGAGTCTTCAAGAAGAGTAGAGACTGAGGACCATGATAGTAGCCCTCATGAAATGCCCCATCAAGTCATAGAGGATGAGATTTTGGCCAACATGGTACACCATCTATTTTCACAACCAGTTCAAGGAGAAGGTCACTCTACGAAGCCAGATGATCCACTATATGTAGCGTCCCTCGAGATACTTAACTTGCAAACAATTTATGGATGGAGTAATGTCAGTTTGGATGTGTTATTAAAGTAGGTATCAATTCATTTTGGCTTATGAATCATAATATTAATTGTTCTATTTTGAAATAAGACAGAAATATATGTTGGTGGTTTTTTAACTCACTTTTAAAAATATATGTAGGTTATTATCACAAATGCTTCCAAAAGGAAACAAATTTCCAACTAAGAGAGAGCAAGCAAGACATTACTTGACATCTCTGGGAGGCCTCGATTATGTCAAGATCCATGCATGTGTCAATGATTGTGTCTTATTTTGTGGGATTCATGAGTTTGCACGAGAGTATCCTATTTGTGGCGAATCAAGATACGAAGTGGAGATGAAGTCAATGGATGTGCCTCGTAAGGTTTTGCGACATTTTTTTATTGTTCCACGTATAAAACTTATGTTCAAGTGTAAGTCTATTGGAAAGCTCATGTCATGGCATGCTAGTCATCGTTCAAGTGATGGAAAATGGAGGATCCCTGCAGACACACCGGCATGGAAACATATAGATAATTTGTGGCCCATTTTCAAAGAAGAGCCGGCACGTTTAAAGAAGGTTATCTACGACAATCATCATCGATTTCTTCCTATTGACCATCCCAAATATGTTCTCCATACTAATGGAATGACTCCACAATCTCTAACCATTCGAGATTGGAAGGAGAGATGGATTAATGCCGACAGCCACCCTCCACTCGGCATGAGTTGGTAAGAAGTGCATTTCTCTCGATTGACTTTAAAGTATTTAGCATGATGAATTGTTTACATAATATATTGTTTGTTTATTAGGTTCTCTATATTTTTTCATCTTATGTACTGGATTGAACTCAAGATCAATCACCTGTTGGACCCCATGCACATATTCAAAAATGTTGTATCTACATTATGGGATCACTTGATAGGGGCTCGTGATTCAGTTAATGTAAGGGAGGATTTACGTAACATTGGTCACATGAGACAAGCCTGGCCACGCATTGGACCCAGAGGAAAGATTGAGCTACCCCATGCACCTTGGATGTTATCAAAGTACGAGAAAAAAATAGTGAAGGAACAAATATATAGCTTTCGAACACCCACAGGATGTATGAGATGTCTCAAGGGAGCCTTTATAAAGAAAAAGAAAAGAGGTGTGGAGCAACTATCTGGTTTGAAGTCCCACGATTGGCACAAAATGATTCAAGTAAGGGTATCTCTAACCATGCATATAGTAATTAGTGGAGTAACTATGTATAAACTTTGGGGTATGATGACTTTTTCCTCAACTAATCATTTGATCTATGAATATTGTTTACATTTAGTTCGTACTTCCTACTAGCATATCCCATTGTGTATCCAAAGATGTACGTGATATCATTTACAAGATGGGAGAGCTTGTGAGGTGTGTATACATTGTATTTTTATATATCTTTGAATTTCTACACAAAAATAAACAAGCACATCATACATCTTGACAGATACATGAGCTCGAAGGAAATTGATCCAAACACATTGCAAGATGCTCAAGTATTATATATTGAGGTGGTTTGTTTGGTGGAGGAAATTTTTCCTCGATCCATTTTAACTACTCAATTACATTTACTCGTACATTTGATTGATGAGATCGCACTTTGTGGGGCAGTTCATGTAAGGTGGATGTTTTTTCTTGAGCGCTTCATGAAAACCTTGAAAGATTTTGTGAGGCAAAAAGCACGGCCTGAGGGAAGCATGGCTGAGGATTGGTTAGTGCAATCATCCCTTGTTTATATTTCTGAATATCTTGCCGAAGTGGATCCCTCTCACCCACGACTATGGAAATATGATGAAGACTTGAGGATGACCTCTATAGTACCTCAAGGAAAAGGAATGAGTAAAGTGCTAACAAAAGAAGAACTTCGTAAGTTAAATAGTTTTTGTGTGCTCAATAGTGATGTAATGAGCAAATGGGTGACACTATATAATGAAGCAAGGGCAAGAAGAAAAGCGAAAGACAAGAATTTCGCACTAGATATGGACGTAATGTCTCATTTCTAGATCATCTAAATGCGCTCCCACGTCATATTGATATAGATTGGTTACATGAGAAAATGGAGAGAATGTAAAAAGAGGAGGAAATTAATATGTCTCAAGAAGAGTGGGAATACGCATGAGGTTGCTTATCAAAGGTGAGATATACTATCAATTAATTTGTTTCTATAAGTTTTATTTTATATAAATAATTTACATGTTTGATCTTTTATCTTTTACTACTAGTGCATATTATTCAATGCACTTTGGTGTGAGGGTAAACATCTTCGAACTCAACGTATAGATGAAAAGAGAAATACCCAAGATTGTGGTGTCCTTGCTCACTTCGAGGATGCCAATGGTACCATGGAAGGTTATTGTGGCTTGATCCAAGATATTCTGAAGCTTGACTTCAGACGATTCTTTATATATGTACTGGATGTGAAGTGGTTTAAAGAAGTGGTAACAAATGGTGAGCATTGCACAATCAGACGTCATCCAAGTGGTTTTGTAATCATTGACTCTACAAAATTTCACCAAAACAAGAATGACACATTAGTACTACCTCAACAATGCAAGCAGGTATATATGCAAAGGCTAATTTTTTAATATGTATATATGTGATACATATACACAATATAATAAGTACTTAAGTTTTTTCTTTTGTTTTTCAAATACAGGTTGTGTATCATCCAATGGTAAACAATAACCGATGGTGGTATGTCATCCCTATATCTAATCGTTCAAAACCAATATATGGTAATATTACCGACATGGAGATAGCAGATGACAATCCAAAAATTAATGATGATGTGCATGATGACACCATAATGGATGATATGCGTGATATAGTACAAGATGAACCTCACGAGGATGTTCAAGGAAACGTAGAAGGAGACAATAATGTGATTGCCGATGATATTGATGAAGTTATTGAGCAATATAGCAACACATCTGATACTGGGATAGACTTATTTGTTTCGTTACCTCTTGGTAACATAGACCTAGAAGTAGATAGTTTAGCAAGGGCTGATCTCATTGAAGATGAGATGGATCATTCACTATAACATACTTAATTTGCTTATTGATTCAATGTGTATTCCTAATTCTATGGTTTTTATCATGCGCACACGTGCATACTCAAGAATTAATAGTCACATTTAAAGCTAAATTGAATTTTCCATAATAAAAAGAAAGTATTTTTTATCATCTTCAAGTACATAGAGAAATTACGAGATACATATTGCAATGCTTGCTACTAATTGTAAGGTTTCTGTCGCTTGCCGCTAATTACTTATATCAGGCTTGTCAACTGGAGGAACTGCCATTCATTAGAGAGCAATGAAAAAGTAATTATTAACTCTATTTTTTTAGTTCAATGATTCAATGTGTATTCTTAATTCTATGGTTTTTATCATGTGCACACGTGCATGCTCAAGAATCAATTTCAGGTGGTTAAATAATTATTAAATTTGGTTTTTTAATTATGTGAACTGCAATTTTAGGTGGTTAAATAATTGTGTGTCTGCTGGCGCGTCTATATTAGCGTCTATTTGCGTGGATATATAGACGTAAAATTTGCGTCTATTTACACGCACGTTTACACGCCCTTATAGATGCTATGATAGACGCGCCCGACTTTGCGTGTCTAACATGCACGTCTATGCCTCGTTTCTATTGTAGTGAACAACGAGAGAGAGAGAGAGGGGGAGAAACAAAGACAGAGGAAACAAAAGAAAGGGAAATAGAGAGAGAAAGAGAGGGAGAGAGAAATAGAGAGAGGGAGAGGGAAGGAAGAGAGGAGGAGGAGGTAGAAAAGAAAGGTGAGGTAAAGAGAGGAAGGAAAGTGAAAAGAAGAGAGAAAGGAGGAAGAGAGATAGAGAGAAAAAATAGAGAGCAAGAGAGAGGGAGAGAGAAATAGGAAAACAATGAGAGAATGAGAGAGAAGGTTAAGAAAGAAAAGTAAAGGGAGATTGAGGAGAGAGAGATAAAGAGAGGTAGGGTGACATTTCTTTCAATATCTTTGTTTCTTAAGCTTTTTATTTTCTATCTTTGATTGTCTTTGCAATGAGATGAGTTGAGTGAGAGTGGGGAGGGAAGGAGGGAGAGAAATAGAGAGAAAAAGGGAGGGGAAGGAAGAGAGAGATGGAGAGAAATAAAAAATGGGAGAGAGAGGGGATTCATAAAAAAGTGTCAAAATTCGAGCATGGCATTTTACAGGTTTGTAAACATGCAAGAGAGAGAGAGAGAGAGAGAGAGAGAGAGAGAGGTTACCGCCACTGCCGCCATCCATGAAGACGGAGGAGACAGGTTTAAAGAAGAAGGAAGGAACTCTCGAAGGAGAAAAAAAATGAGAAAAGTACAAAGGGATTCTTCTTAAAGCTTTCAGGTAAGTGCATTATCTCTTCTCTCTTTGTTTTTCCCTTTTCTTTACTTCTCTCTTTCTTTTTGTTGATGAAGAGTGTATAGAGAGAAGAAGTGAGAGAGATCAACGTGCGCAAGGGAGATTGAGAGACAGAGAGAGAGAGAGAGAGAGGTCGCTGCCACCGCCAATCCACCGCAAAAAGAGAGGGGACAATTGCAAAGAAGAAGGAGGGAACCCGTGAAGGAGAAGAAGAAGAAGGAGAGAAGCGCGAAAGGATTCTTCTTCAAGCTTTGAGGTAAGTGCATTATTTCTTCTCTCTTTGTTTTTCTCTTTTCTTTGCTTTTCTCTTTCTTTTTGTTAATCAAGAGTGTATAGAGAGAATAAGTGAGAGAGATCAACGTGCGCAAGGGAGATTGAGAGAGAGAGAGAGAGAGAGAGAGAGAGAGAGGTCGCTATCACCACCAATCCACCACAAAAAGAGAGGGGACAACTGCAAAGAAGAAGGAGAGAACCCATGAAGGAGAAGAAGAAGAAGGAGAGAAGCGCGAAAGGATTCTTCTTCAAGATTTGAGGTAAGTGCATTATTTCTTCTCTCTTTGTTTTTCTCTTTGCTTTGCTTCTCTTTTTCTTTTTGTTGATGAAGAGTGTATAGAGAGAAGAAGTGAGAGAGATCAACGTGCGGAAGGGAGATTGAGAGAGAGAGAGAGAGAGAGAGAGAGAGGTCACTGCCACAGCCAATCCACCACAAAAAGAGAGCAGACAATTGCAAAGAAGAAGGAGGGAACCCATGAAGGAGAAGAAGAAGAAGGAGAGAAGCGCGAAAGAATTCTTCTTCAAGCTTTGAGGTAAGTGCATTCTCTCTTCTCTCTTTGTTTTTCTCTTTTCTTTACTTCTCTCTTTCTTTTTGTTGATGAAGAGTACATAGAGAAAAGAAGTGAGAGAGATCAACGTGCGCAAGGAAGATTGAGAGAGAGAGAGAGAGAGAGAGGTCACTGCCACCGCCAATCCACCACAAAAAGAGAGCGGACAACTACAAAGAAGAAGGAGGGAACTCGTGAAGGAGAAGAAGAAGGAGAGAAGCGCGAAAGGATTCTTCTTCAAGCTTTGAGGTAAGTGCATTCTCTCTTCTCTCTTTGTTTTTCTCTTTTCTTTACTTCTCTCTTTCTTTTTGTTGATGAAGAGTGTATAGAGAGAAGAAGTGAGAGAGATCAATGTGCACAAGAGAAATTGAGAGAGAGAGAGAGAGAAAGAGAGAGAGAGAGAGAGGTTGCCACTGCCACTACCATTGCCACCACATCCACTAAAAGAGAGGGGATAACTTCAAATGAGAAGGAGGGAATCCCCAACCTCTGTCTCTTCTCCATCTTGCTCTCCTCGAGCTTGCAACACAGACACCAAGCAAGTATGTCCCCATTTCTCGGCCATGTAAAGGCCTCATGCCAAAGCCTGCCACTTAGAGCACAAGGTGGAGCCTCCTCTAGTGCAGCAGGTGCTCCCCATAGAGCACAACATTTACCAAAGAAGAAGAGGAGATGGAAACCGGGCACTATCACCCTTCGGGAGATAAGGAGAATGCAGTGCGGATACGAGCTTCTCATCTCGAAAAGATATTTTCATAAGGACGTTGTTTGGGAAGTCATGCAAGACTTGGAAGTGAAAGGTATGGAAAGATTTTGGGCACGAGTGCGGGATAGCCCACTAGTGGAAGGTAGAATGTTGTAGCTATGACGATAGAAAGAAGAGCCTACATGATGTTCTACATGTACCTTCTATTACCAAGAATCTATTGTCAATTGGACAGATAGCAGAACTGTAACGTGTCCACTAGTATCATCCAGGACACGTCTTAGCACTCCATCGGAAAGGATGTCTAGAAAGCTCCGCCCGGCACTCCCATGGAATGCTACGGGGTTTGCGATCTAGGGTTTTCCGCATCGGCAACGTAGCGGAAGTATTCTGGCAGTTTCCCACTTAGGATCGACCGAAATTAGGGTTTTCCGGATTGGTCATTTTCTAACACCAACTAGCGTCGGACCCAAGCAAACTACTTTACACAAAAATGCCAGGTCCGAAGCGGATTCACACTACACTTGGTTCAAGGAGAATGGGAAACGAGAGGGATGCAAAGCTCAACCTCTCTGCCATAAGGCATAGTCCCATTCCGTTCCCCTAAAATAGAGTAAATCGGTTAAGACATAACGCTAGGTCATCGCTTTCCTTGTTCGTGTCCTTTGACAATCATCCTGCTGTTCTTTGAGATTTGAGAAAAGTTTCCAGCCAACCGGGACCACCTAACCGTAGGACGGACCCATGGCCCATCCTCCGCACTTTCCTCGGTTTGTTTTAGTTAGGTAATTATCTAACACATTAGTTGGACATGTAACAATCAGCTTCTTTAATTAATCCGTTAAGCATTGGTTTCTTCACGTAATCTTATCACGTGACATAGAAAAACAATATCAGACAAGTTCTTTGTTAATACATCATCATATTTATTTTTGAAATACAAGGAGTTCCGCCCGTAGGCTTGTCCATAATCCGCCTAAAGGCTATCCAGTAATCCACAGGATCACTATTCCAAGCTTCCGCCCGTAGACTAGTATGCGGGCCTCGAGATCCAATCCTGAGTCACATTAGCCTCTTGTGCAGGACCCGGAAGGCGAGGGATTTACGGCGGCCGGAGCCCCCTGGCACCCAAGCGTCCTCCTGTTCCAAGTAGAGCTCAACGGAGAGACCTCTCGCGATGGGTTTGATCCACGTTCCCGGCGCGGTCAAAAACGCCCTTGGTTAGGGTCAGGCAGGCAGTCGGGGGTAACTGAAACTGCCTCTCCCTTCAAGCCTTCAACCTGAAGTATAGATATTCATTTAATTTGTAATTCATAAATCAAACAGTGCTCTAAAATCTCTAGCAAGCACAAACATTTCCATTAATTGATCTTGTTGTTGGAAAACTGCTAAGAAAGGAATCTTTCCTTTTGAATGCATCTAGCACTCGATCTGGGGTACCTTGCAACTTGGCAAGATCCTTTATATTCTGGGTTAGGGCGTACCCTATTAACCCAACTTGATCAACCCTAAAGTTCATTGGATACTTTAGTTTCCAGTTTTTTAACCTTCCTTACTTAGAAGGATATCAAGAATACATCCTTTTGCAAGATAACTTGCGTAAGGATCCGCCATCCTCGTTGAGGGTATTTCACTTTTCTTCTTGTGAACCAATCATAAGACCATATGACCTTGTACTTGCTGTCCAAGTCCTGCATCGTAATATACGATGTAACAATCCGTTTCAGTTTCTTTAAGCTGACGTTTGTCAGACCTAGGGTCTCCTTTTATTATTTTCTTTAAGAACCTCAGGGACAAACCCTAGTTCTTTTACATTTACGATATATTGACCGTACAATCAGGAAAGGTGGGCAAGTATTTAAGGTATAAACATTTCTTAGATTTTTAAATCATTCCCAATGCATATTTCGCAGCATAGGTATTTCTAAGTTTATATTAATTCGGCTAACTTCTAGAGGGTAATATCGAGATCACCTCAACATGATTTGTTATCTATGTGACAATTGATTTTTCAGTCCTAAACTTTAATGCTTTGAGGTTAGGTAAGTTCAATTAATCTTCCTTTTTCCTTGCAAACAAAACTCATGCCAAATAAACAAACTTTTCCTTGCTAAGATATGCAATTAGCAATGATAACTTCCTGGAGTTTAAGCAATGTAATAAACCTTTCATGAATTTCACCTTCTACGATGATTCGTTATAAAAAGAATAGGGGTTAATGGTGCAAGATGCAGTTTTTATTCCTTCAAGATTTAACTAGAATATACTACTTTAGTGGGTAAATAATCTTGCTCATAATTCCATTTCAGTGCATAAGGCTATTTGAAGAAAAACCATGTTTATACTTTATCCATTTTGCATGATCAATTAAACTAAATTCCTTCATCGTAAATAACTAGGACAAAATATATCTTATCCCTAACAATTCATCTTGCATGATTGAATTAAAACTGATATAAAATTTAAGAAGGAAAAACCTGGTTTTGGGGTGAGATATCCACATGGATACTGAGAAATGACCCTCTCGTAGCTACTCCTTGGACTTTCTTAGGTGGCATCGTAGTTATAATCCTTCGAACGTAAAAGTAGCTTTACACCTTTTCAGAATTTGCCGTCACTTCAATATTCCTCTTCTCTCTTTCGAGTCAAGGAATCCTTAAGGGATTGACCACGAGAAAGGGGTAACAAGACATTTAAGGTCTTAGCTTCTTCGGAGAGGGAAAGGTTTATAAAGCCTAAAAGAAAAAGGCCCTATAGGGATTTATACGCGGTGAAAAATGGTGTGTGTGAGTGTGGTTTCAAAAACAACATATAAAGGTGTTGGGAGATCTTTGGGCTTGGGGTAAAAGGTATAGGAACGGGGATTTTTTTGGAGAGGTTTTTGGGACACGGAGTAGTAAAGGTTTTAGGGATTTTAACCCGGGGTGAAAGGGGAAAGGTGAAGGGTGAAGGCTTATAGCATGCGGAAGAGGGAAAAGGGGGTGTAAGGAAAAGGGGACACGGGGGTTAAAAAGGGGCTTAGGGGGGTATGTTAAAAAGGAATATGAGGGGGGTGCAACACGGGGTTTCAAGGAAAACACAAGAAGGGACTTATAAATTTAAGCACGGAGGAGAGGATTTGTGGTTTATGAGGCCAAGGGGAGTGGGGGTTTAATGGCCCCACGAAAAGGGGTTAAGGGTTTAAGACCGGGGGGGAGGGGGGGGGTGAAAGGAATAAAGGGAATAAAACTGGGAGGGGGGTGAAAGGGTAAGTGAAGGGTATAGGAAGGGGGGCTTAAGGGTTTCAAAACCGCGGGGGGGGGGGGAGGGGGGGAGGGGTGGGAAAAAGTGAGTAAAAAGGGATATGAGGGGGGGTGAAAGGGGGCTTAATTAGCCCCCCTTAAGAAGCTTCTTCAAGGAAGCTTCCATACTCCACGTGGCAGGAGGGGGGGTCGTTTTAAGCCGCGTTGGTGATGGCAGCCAGTGACGGCATATGCGGTGGCAGTCCCATCGAGCTCCTCCTCGTCCTTAGCAAGCTCCCTCACGACAGTTTGGCATTGGCATCTACCTCACGGCCAGCGGGCGGCAATATTTCCTTGTCTTCAGTGCCTCTCTTCCTTCCGTTAGCCTACGGCCCTCCCTCATTATATAGGGGAGGGGAGGGAATCCTCCCCCTCCTATGTGTCATTTTGCATGCCCGTGGAGTCGAGCAAGCTCCAGCGAGGAGCTTGCTGGCTCCTTTATCCCTTCCCCCTTCCAGCACGACAGGCCACCGCGAGAGAGGGAAAAAAAATAAATACTTGATATATATTACATTCTCTCCCCCTTAGAGGAATCGAGATGTCCTCATCTGGAGATAAACTGGGGATATTGATGGTTGAGAGTGCCTTCATCTACCCAAGTGGCATCCTCTTTAGGATAATCTTTCCACTGGATGAGGCATTCTCTCAAGGTTTTGGATCTTAACTGTCTCTCCCTAACATCAAAGATCCTATCCGGCCTTAGTTCAAGGACTCCTTGACTAGGCATTACAATTTGTTGGTCATCAAGTACATGGTTAGGGTTGGGTACATATTTTTTCAATAGGCTAATATGGAATACATTGTGAACCTTTAGGTTCTCAGGGAGTTGCAATCTATAAGCATTGGGTCCTAGGCATTTGCGGATTTTTTACGGCCCACAATACCTTGGACTTAGCTTCTTGCAATCTCCTAAGGATAGGGAACTCTTTTTAGGGCATACGCGAATGAAGACCATGTCTCCTTCTTCGAAGACTCTTTCTTGACGCTTCAAATCCACGTATGCCTTTTGTCTATCCTTGACCGCTTGTACGTCTTGTCTTATTGACTTTATTTGATCATCCATGTCTTCCAACATCTGTCTTGAAGCTTCAACCCTTAAGGTTGGATCTGAGAAGTTTAGGGGACTTCTGCAATCATGACCATATAATGCTTGAAAAGGGGTCATTTGAATGCTCTGTTAGTAAGAAGCATTGTATGCAAATTCTACCAAAGGCAAGTATTGAATCCACCTCTTCGGCTCTCGAATATAGCAGTATGCCCTAAACATATCCTCGATGACTTGATTTACTCGCTCTGTTTGGCCATCCGTTTGGGGATGGTAGGCGGTGCTAAAACAGAGTTGAGTCCCAATAGCTTCAAAGATAGCTCTCCAGAAGTGTGATGTGAAGAGAGAATCTCGGTCACTAATGATTCTTCTGGGTAAACCATGTAGCTTGAATATCTCCTTGATAAACAATCTTGCAATATCGGAGGCTTTATAGTTTTTTTTTACTGGAATAAGGTGTGCAACCTTAGTAAGCATGTCAACCACAACCATGATGGAGTTGTATCCTCCCTGGACTTGGGGTAAGCCTACAACAAAATCCATACTGATGAATTCCCATTTCATTTGGGGGATGTCAAGCGGTTGCAGTTTCCCTGGCATCATGACATGTTTGGCTTTGATACGTTGGCACGACAAACACTCAGTGACATATTTGAGAACGTCACCTTTGAGCCTCTCCCAATGGTAGCTCTTCCTAACTGCATTAAGAGTCTTAGCGTAGCCAGGATGTCTTGCGAAAGGAGAATCATGAGCTTCCCACATTATCTTCTGCTTAAGTGACTGGCTTGCTGGTATACACAGCCTTGTTCTATAGTAGACAAGTCCATTATCAATGGAAAATTCCAGATACTTAGCTTGCAACTTTTGATTCTGCTCCTTGGTAGAGATCTCCTTTAGCATTGTTTGGTAGGCCAAATCATGGCATGCTTCCTCTCTAGCTAACTGAAGTATAGGGTTGTTTGGCATAGATACTTTTGTAGCTAGAGATCTGGTCGTTGATGGATTCTGCAAGATTAGGGAATTTAGGAATGCCTTGCGACTAAGTGCATCGGCAACTACATTCTCTTTCCCTCGTCGGTACTTGATTTCAAAATCATATTCCTCCAACACTTCAATCCACCGACGTTGCCTCATGTTGAGCTCGTTCTGGGTAAAGATCCATTTGAGACTCTTATGGTCGGTTACTAGGGTAAACTTGTTACCCAAGAGGTAGTGTCTCCAAAGATTTAGAGCATGGATGATAGCTAGTAATTCCAGATCATGCGTAGCATAATTCTTTTCATGGCTCTTTAATTTCCTTGAAGAGTATGCTACTGGATGACCTTCCTGCATAAGTACACACCCCAACGCAAGAATGCTAGCATCAGTTACTACCTCGAATTCCTTGTTGAGGTCTGGAAGATTTAGAATAGGTGTTGATACCAAACTTTGCTTCAATCTATCGAAGCTATTTTGTTTGGGAGTTGACCATGTAATGGAAGTTTGCTTCTTTAGTAAATCCGTCAGAGGTGCTGCAATCAAAGCATAGTTTTTGATAAAGACCCTATACCATCCTGTCAATCCAAGAAAGCTGTGTATTTCTTTGACAGATACTGGTGTTGGCCATTCAAGCACATCTCCGACCTTAGCTGGGTCCACTGATATTCCTGGTGCGTAGATCGGTCGTTGTATGCTCACGTAGTGAATCCTGGAAGGTCCCCAAGAACAATGAACTCTATCTTTTTGCACAAAAAACAATGTAAAAGCATGAACGACAAGAAGCAAGAGACCAATTGGGTTCAATCTCCCCCCATGCCTTGTGTGAGCGCTTCACAAAGCATGTATTTTATGTATATTTCCATCTTCATGCTCAATAATAGCCCAATTTACAAAAATATGACAAGCTTTTAGCTTTTGAGTTTGCTTTTTACAAAAATAGGAAATAAAGCTAATGGACGGTGCCCATAGAGTCTCGCACGCCCAACACAATGTCCCAAATAGAAATAACATATCCGTGCGCATAGGCGCATACAAAATAATAATAAATAATCGATGCCTCAATAGACATAACAAAATATAGGCGTGGTGCCTATCAAAATATAATCCATAGGTCGAATACTCGCTAGACTCCAATGCTTTCCTCCGCCGGTGCTGCTATCTCTACACATCAACTGAAGCATTCACAATCGTTAGTAAAATAATACAATTAAACCGACAAAAGTAAATACCTAGCAGTCTTCAGCTACATAAATAAATCAACTGGTTAGAAATAAATCCTAACCTTAATTTATTACGAGTGCGCACTCTAAACTCATAAACGTTTATTAATTTAATATGTATTTTGCAGAATCACCCGCTATGGAATCACCCATGTGCACACTAAATTAATGAAACACCCAAAAGGGACAGGCGTCCCCATCAACTTCTCGCACAAAGAATCCACTTTGTGTATGAGTCCCGGTCATCTAAGTTTACGGAATCCACCGTAAAACCTCACAGAATCCACCGTGGAATATGCCTCCTGGCATCAATTCCTTTTGATGATACTATGAATCCCAGATATTCAATCTGACGCTTGAAGAATGCACACTTCTTCATTTTTGAATAGAGCTTATGTGACCTCATTGTCTCAAGGACAATCCGAAGTTGAGGTTCATGATCTTCTTCCTGTTTAGAATAGACTAAAGTGTCATCAAAGAAGACAAGCACGAAATCATCAAGATATGGCCTAAAGATATCCTGCATTAATCTATTGAAGGTGGTAGGTGCATTTGTAAGCCCGAATGACATAACCAGGAACTCAAAGTGCCCATATCTTATATTGAAGGCCATCTTTGGGATATCTTCTTCCTTGATCCTTATCTGATAGTAACTTGACTTGAGATCAATCTTGGAGAAGATCTTTGCACCCTAAAGACGATCAAGAAGCTCATCTATTCTAGGAATCGGATACTTGTTCTTGACTGTTGATTGATTTAACCCTCGGTAATCAATACATAGTCGAAGTGTCCCATCTTTTTTTTTCTGGAATAGTACTGGAGCTCCCCATGGTGAATTGCTAGGTCGGATGTAGCCCTGATCTAACAGTTGCTTGAGCTGTTCTTTCAATTCAATTGCTTCTGATATGGATATTCTATAAGGTCTCTTGGCAATTGGTGGAGCTCCAAGCACTAACCTAATCTCATGATCCACTTCTCTTTGAGGCGGAAGCTCAGTCAACTCTTCACGGAATACGTCTGCATATTCCTTTAGCCAAGAAGGTCCTTCATGAGACTCTTGCTTTTCATCTAACTTGTTGAGTTTGATCAAGTAAACGGGTAATCCTTTTCTGACTCCTTTTATGATCCGAGATACTTTGGCCAATTGGATTCTTGGCACTCCTGCCTCACCTTGAGTTTTGACTAATTCCCTTTCAGAGTTTCAAAAGGAAACTTGACCCTTTCCACAGTGAATGTGGGCGTCGTTGAGCTTAAGCCAATCCATTCCGAGTAGACACTCATGGATACCTAAATTCATGACTCTGAATTTAACCGAAGTCTTCTTTCCTCCTAGAAAGAATTCCACCTTAGCAGTTTGCCTGGTACAAGTTACCTCACGACCATTTGCCAATTCCACAAGCAGGGTAGGTGCTTCTACTATGGCTATTTCTAGTCTTTTTGCACATGCTGGTGAGATAAAGGAATGTCTACTACCACAATCAATCAAGGTTTTGAAACCTTTACCTTGATAGTCCGACGGTTTCTGAATCACCAAAAACTGGCGATTCGGCCCTTTCTTGTGTAAAGCGGCATGGATTGTTGCTCTTTCGAATTCTGATTCCATGGTCGGATCTTCTTCTTCCCCTATTTCGCACATTTGCCTATTGGCAATGCAGGTGATTCTTCCTCTTCCTCAGGTAGCGGCTCCTTGACCACGGCCGGGTTCGTTGCAGTGAAAACAATGGAGGTTTCGGCCATTACTTTGAGTAGGAACAAAGTTGTTGACGTTATTCATCCTTGCTTTTTTTCTTTGTCCTTGATTATGACCTTGAACTCTCTTCATTTGAGGTCTGAATGCTCCTCTGTTCAGGTCATTATAAGACCAAGTTTTGTTACCCCTTGGTCTAGCTTGTACCTCCTGAATTATAGGCGCCGCTCGAATGAGTGCATCCTAAAGTTCTGATGGACGCATAGATTCGAGACGGGTATTTACTGGTGGATTTAAGTCCGCACAAAATTTGGACACCTGCTGTGTCATGTCCATCTGTGGCGCATACTTTAAAAGTGAGATGAATTTTATAGTAGTATGCATCAAGAGTGAGTCGTAGCTGTTTCAGCTCGTAGAACTCATTCATTTTCTGCGTGCGATATGTAGGTGGTAAGTATCTTCCCTGCACGGCTTTATTAAGCTTCTCCCAGGTAACGGATCCCTCTATGAATCCTTGATCCCTGCACCATTACTTCTACCAAAGTCTGGCTTCGCTAGTGAGTTTTAACTTGGCGAGCATTGCTTGATTGGCGGGTGGAGTACCGACTGCTTCAAAGTAATCTTCCATGGATTCAATCCAAATTTCAGCATCAGCCTGGACGAATCTCCCTCTCCCGTCAAAATCGGGTGGCTTAATCTGTTTGAGAAGGAACTTCTTCTCCTGGATCACAGCAGTACTTGATGTAGGAGGCGAATTAGGAACCTATACCTGGGGTTGTACCTGAATAAAGGTTTTCTTAACGTTATTATACAATAATCGACGTTAGCTTATATTACATCTTTAATTCAGCTATCTTGTAAACAATGTAGCTACTCTGAACTTTTTATCAACTCTTATGCACAGCCAGACATTGATAAAAAGAAGTCTTTATTTGTATTTACATGGGCATAGCCCTTTCGAATACAACGTTTCATGTGATGATAAGCCAATTGTTACATTTAGTTTGAGGAGAACAACGTTGTATTGCATTTATCTATAGGAATTGTGTAATAGTAGGGTTTTGGGTCATGGATCTTCAGGAATCGGTAAGTCATTGGAAGTTCAGGATATCCTTTCCGTTGGAATCCATACTTCTCATGGCGGCCCAACACTTTAACCCTGTCGGTAGGGATTACACAAGTTACTTCCTCATATACATATGAGTTCATCTCAACCCTCCGACCTCGAATATGTAAAGCCGAATTTACGTGAGCTTCCACAAAAACGAACAGCTTCACGACTTTCAGGTCTTCCAACCACTTGATCCTCTTTAGGTTGGTCTGTAGATAAGCAAACCGGTGGGCGGCTATATAGTAGATTCTTGAAGCACCCGTCCATCTTCGTTCCATGTATAAAGGTGATGGGTTATAAATCTGCTCCAGGATGTTCATCATCCCAATTCTTTTTCTATAAACCAGAGAATGCATTGCAGTCATAAACATGACTCGAAATACCAAGAACTTGTTCCATGCTTCGTAATTCTGCAAGACAACATTGAAGGTAAGGAAATGTTTGGACAACAACAATTTCTTTACTTCATTTCATTGAGATCTCATAAAAACAATTCCGTTGTTGGTCGGCTCTGATATCAATTGTAACGTGTCCACTAGTATCATCCAGGACACGTCTTAGCACTCCATCGGAAAGGATGCTAGAAAGCTCCGCCCGGCACTCCCATGGAATGCTACGGGATTTGCGATCTAGGGTTTTCTGCGTCTGCCACGTAGTGAAAGTATTATGGTTGTTTCCCACTTAGGATACGAATTAGGGTTTTCCTGATTGGTCATTTTCTAACAGCAACTAGCGTCGGACCCAAGCGAACTACTTTACGCAGAAATGCCAGGTCCGAAACGGATTCACGCTCCACTTGATTCAAGGAGAATGGGAAACGAGAGGGATGCAAAGCTCAACCTCTCTGCCATAAGGCATAGTCCCATTCCGTTCCCCTAAAACAGCATAAATCGGTTAAGACATAACTCTAGGTCATCGCTTTTGTTGTTCATGTCATTTGACAATCATCCCGCTATTCTTCGAGATTTGAGAAAAGTTCCCGACCAACCGGGACCACCCAACCGTAGGACGGACCCATGGCCCATCCTCCGCACTTTCCTCAGTTTGTTTTAGTTAGGTAATTATCTAACACTTTAGTTGGACATGTAACAATCAGCTTCTTTAATTAATCCGTTAAGCACTGGTTCCTTCACGTAATCTTATCACGTGACATAGAAAAACAATATCAGACAAGTTCTTTGTAAGTACATCATCATATTTATTTTTGAAATACAAGGAGTTCCGCCCGTAGGCTTGTCCATAATCTGCCCGAAGGCTATCCAGTAATTCACAAGGATCACTATTCCAAGCTTCTGCCCGTAGACTAGTATGCGGGCCTTGAGATCCAATCCCGAGTTACGTTAGCCTCTTGTACAGGACCCCGAAGGCGAGGGATTTACGACCAGAGCCCCCCCTGGCACCCAAGCGTCCTACTCCAAGTAGAGCTCAACGGAGAGACCTCTCACAACGGGTTCGGTCCACGTTCCCGCCGCGGTCAACAACCCTCTTGGTTAGGGTCAGGCAGGCAATCGAGGGTAACTGAAATTGCCTCTCCCTTTAGGCCTTCAACCTGAAGTATAGATATTCATTTAATTTGTAATTCATAAATCAAACCGTGCTCTAAAATCTCTAGCAAGCACAAACATTTCCATTAATTGATCTTGTTGTTAGCAAACTGCTAAGAAAGTAATCTTTCCTTTTGAATGCATCTAGCACTCGATCCGGGGTACGTTGTAACTTGGCAAGATCCTTTATATTCTGGGTTAGGGCGTACCCTATTAACCCAACTTGATCAACCCTAAAGTTCATTGGATACTTTATTTTTCAATTTTTCTAACCTTCCTTACTTAGAAGGATATCAAGAATACATCCTTTTGCAAGATAACTTGCGTAAGGATCCGCCATCCTCGTTGAGGGTATTTCACTTTTCTTCTTGTGAACCAATCACAAGACTATATGACCTCGTACTTGCTGCGCAAGTCCTGCATCGTAATATACGATGAAACAATCCGTTTCAGTTTCTTTAAGCTGACGTTTGTCAGACCTAGGGTCTCCTTTTATTATTTTCTTTAAGAACCTCAGGGACAAACCCTAGTTCTTTTATGTTTACGATATATTGACCCTACAATCAGGAAAGGTGGGCAAGTATTTAAGGTATAAACATTTCTTGGATTTTTAAATCATTCCCAATGCATATTTCATAGCATAGGTATTTCTAAGTTTATATTAATTCGGCTAACTTTTAGAGGGTAATATTGAGATCACCTCGGTACGATTTGTTATCTATGTGACCATTGATTTTTTAGTCCTAAACTTTAATGCTTTGAGGTTAGATAAGTTCAATTAATCTTCCTTTTTCCTTACGAACAAAACTCATGCCAAATAAACAAACTTTTCCTTGCTAAGATATGCAATTAGCAATGATAACTTCCTAGAGTTTAAGCAACGTAAGAAACCTTTCATGAATTTCACCTTCTATGATGATTCGTTGTAAAAAGAATAGGGGTTGATGGTGCAAGATGCAATTTTTATTCCTTCAAGATTTAACTGGAATATACTACTTTAGTGGGTAAATAATCTTGCTCATAATTTTGTTTCAGTGCATAAGGCTATTTGAACGAAAACCATGTTTATACTTTATCCATTTTGCATGATCAATTAAACTAAATTCCTTCATCGTAAATAACTAGGACAAAATATATCTTATCCCTGACAATTCATCTTGCATGATTGAATTAAAATTGATATAAAATTTAAGAAGGAAAAACCTGGTTTTGGGGTGAGATATCCACATGGATACTGGGAGATGACCCTCCCGTAGCTACTCCTTGGACTTTCTTAGGCGGCATCGCAGTTGTAATCCTTCGAATGTGAAAGTAGCTTTACACTCCTTTTCGAAATTCGCCGTCTCTTCAATATTCCTCTTCTCTCTTTCGAGTCAAGGAATCGTTAAGGGATTGACCACGAGAAACAGGTAACAATACCTTTAAGGTCTTAGCTTCTTCGAAGAGGGAAAGGTTTATAAAGCCTAAAAGAAAAAGGCCCTATAGGGATTTATACACGGTGGAAAATGGTGTGTGTGAGTGTGGTTTCAAAAAAAACATATAAAGGCCTTGGGAGATCTTTGGGCTTGGGGTAAAAGGTATAGGAAAGGGGGATTTTTTTGGAGAGGTTTTTGGGACATGGAAGGGTAAAGGTTTTACGGATTTTAACCCGGGGTGAAAGGGGAAAGGTGAAGAGTGAAGGCTTATAGCACGGGGAAGAGGAAAAAGGGGGTGTAAGGAAAAGGGGACACGGGGGTTAAAAAGGGGCTTAGGGAGGTGTGTTAAAAAGGAATATGAGGGGGGTGCAACACGGGGTTTCAAGGAAAACACAAGAAGGGACTTATAAATTTAAGCACGGAGGAGAGGATTTGTGGTTTATGAGGCCAAGGGGAGTGGGGGTTTAATGGCCCCATAGAAAGGGGTTAAGGGTTTAAGACCGAGGGGGGGTGAAAGAAATAAAGGGAATAAAATCGGGAGGGGGGTGAAAGGGTAAGTGAAGGGTATAGGAAGGGGGTCCTAAGGGTTTAAAAACCGGGGGGGGGATGGGAAAAAGTGAGTAAAAAGGGATATGAGGGGGGGTGAAAGGGGGCTTAATTAGCCCCCCTTAAGAAGCTTCTTCAAGGAAGCTTCCATACTCCACGTGGCAGGAGGGGGGGTCGTTTTAAGCCGCGTTGGTGATGGCAGCCAGTGACGGCATATGCGGTGGCAGTCCCATCGAGCTCCTCCTCGTCCTTAGCAAGCTCCCTCACGACAGTTTGGCATTGGCATCTACCTCACGGCCAGCGGGCGGCAATATTTCCTTGTCTTCAGTGCCTCTCTTCCTTCCGTTAGCCTACGGCCCTCCCTCATTATATAGGGGAGGGGAGGGAATCCTCCCCCTCCTATGTGTCATTTTGCATGCCCGTGGAGTCGAGCAAGCTCCAGCGAGGAGCTTGCTGACTCCTCTATCCCCTTCCAGCACGATGCGCCACTACGCAAGAGGGAAAAAAAATAATTACTTGATATATATTACAAGAAAAAAAATTGCAAGAATCTACTTTCGATTGGATAGATGATTTCAACTGATACACATGGCTGTACATTCGGAAGTACAAGGATGAGGTACTCGATGTCTTTAAGCAAATGGGTTTATAAAGAGAAATGCAAGTCAGATGGTTCGTTGGAAATGTATAAAGCCCGGCTTGTTGCAAAGGGATATGGACAAAAATACGGCCTAGATTATGAGTAGACTTTCAGCTCGATTGCCAAGAATATGAAAATGGTGAGAATAGTCATTGCATTAGCGGCTTCTAAGGGCTGAAAATTATGACAGATGGATGTTGAGAGCGGAATTTAGGTGACGGGAAGTGCTTAAAAATAGCTAAAAATTATGAATATCAAGGGAAAAATATTCACTGTCAAAGGCGGCGGCTCGATCTAGGACGATTTTAAGCGCCAAAGTGCTTTAAAGGCGCCCGAGCGACACTTGGTGATTTTTCATAATTTTTCAGACAGTCGTGCGGGTTGACACAAGCTACTGGCCAATGCGGGATGCTAAGTCGGACGCCTAGGATTTTTCAGAGCTCGATTCCGAGTCCGGACGGGGAAATGGCCAAGAAACCGGTCAAGATTTGAAGAGGTGGACAAAATTTGGCCAAAATGGGCAAGTGACCCTTGGGAGCCCAAATTTAAATGTCACATGAAAGTTTGGGAGAGTAGAGATGCAACAAATCGTGGGAAGGAAACGTGAGCAGATGGCGCCGAAATTCACGCCATGATGTTGATCATGCTTCTCCCTGCCTGCAAACAACCCCCCTGTTTGACAATGGCCCCTCATTCCCCTCCGTATCCTGACTCTATCGCCGCCCTTCGCCCGTCGAATGATGGCCTGGTTTGGAATTTCTGATTCTAGTCTTTCTCTCTCCTCCCTCTCTCTCTTCTAAGAGGCAATTCATGTGTGGGAAGGAGCAATGAAGAAAGAATGATGGAGGCTTGTCCGGCATGGACCGGATTGCTCCACGAGCTGAGAATGGTGATTTGTGATGTTGCTGGACCTGAAGTGTTGCTGTTTTCCTGATCTACAGCCATGGACACAAAACCCGAAACACGCGTTTAAGCGGTAAACTACAAAATTACAAAGAAAATTTAGTGTTTTATGCTTTTGATTGATGGAATGCCGTTCATATGGACTAAGATTTGATTATGCTGCTGATTCTTCTGAGTTCTTACTGTTTATAACCAGAAATCATGAAAAACATGCATTTCATGGCTCGAAATAATGTCAAGAAACCCGAAAACGCATGAAAAAGGGGGAAAAACAAGGGTTTTGGGCATATAAATGGGGAAAACCGTCGATACACATCAACTAATCTTTCAATTTTGTTGCAAATGAACTAAGGGCCACAGCCCACAAACTGGTTTTCATTTTCAGCAATTTAAAAAATACAAGAAAATGAAGAAAATGGGGGAAAATGATAAAAAAACCATGAAAAATAGGGGAAAAATACATTTGAGGCTACGAAAAATATAGAAAAATGGGATTTATGTTTGTTGATGTATAACAAGGCTGGGGCATGAAGTTATGCTTCAGTTCAGCCTTGTTTATATGTTTTAGTGCGTGTTTCCTTCCTTTCTTCACATAAAATGACAAGGAAACCCTAAAAGAAATGAATGTAATGATGCACTATCAAAACGGGGAAGGGTAGAGTTGTGGAAAAAATGGTTAAATGCCGCTGAGCATGATGAATAATTTGCTGATTTTATATGTATTGCATCTAGGACGGAATAATAATGATAAAAATTAAAACCTAGTAGCACGAAGATCACTTCGGTGCTAGGTGTTGCAGCGAAGCACAAAGCGGTTAGAAAGAAAAGCATGAAAGAGATGTTTTGCACTTGCACGCTGCTGGTTTTTTAAAATGTTTGAGCACTAGGCATCCACCTCTTTGTATGATCATTTAGAGGAAATTAAAAGTATCAGAGTTAGCTCCTGGATATGCATAGCAATTGTCTTCAGTAGGCCCTTGACCCACTGTTGAGAGCGTGAGGTTCCTATGCTGTAGGCTAGTCGAGGGTTATAGGGGAAGTCAAGTAAGGACAATGGTACATTCCTGGATACGTTTATTTGGTACCTTGAGTGACGTTTGTGCGAAATGTCTAAATGTTGAGCGACGCATCGAGGGGCCAATCCCCAAGGTGTAGGAGAGTCGCAGAGGGTTGACGGCATTCAGCCGTAGGAGGAACCCCATGTGTATGTGATTCGAGCCTTTTGGCCATGTGAAAGGGACTCCCTCTGAGGAGCAATATTGGGTTAGGATCAGTTGGACTACAACGTATTACAAACGCAATGTTTAGGAAGGCAGAGATTTTGATAGACGCTCCTGGCCGCGAGGCCGAGGGGTTGTCTTGTGCGTAGTGACGAGGTCCGGCTAGTGCATGAGCCAGTGCTGGCCCGTTTTTAGGTCCATCAGTGGTGCGTCTGCCGGGAGTTGCTTAAAAGTGGCGGTTCTCGAATCCTGGTTGTTTAAGGACCAACTAGCAGTTTATGCCAAAGGATACTGAGATTGATCCGTTATTTATTGATAAGCATCGTCTAGCAGAAATCCAAAAGCAAGAAAGAGACGAAAGAGCTAGGCGACGTGCTGAAATTTTTAGGAGATATTCCCCTAAGCGTAGCGGTGCTGAACCCTTACGAGGGAGTGGATCTAGTGGTCTTAGGACCACAAGTAGTAAGTTAGGAGAAGGTGGAAGCTCTAGTGCTCCCCTCCCTGCCATAAGCCAGTCCACGTCAATTGCGGGAGGTGTAACCCCACCGTTCCCTATTCCTAGTGCAAATCCAATCCACGTCATGGCGCAGCCTATTGCAATTCCAGCAGGAACGACGGATTTGCCGGCTCTAGGTTATCCGCTACCCATTTCTAATGGGCTAGTTGAGGAAGATGCGGAACTCCACATTAGGGAGTTTCAAAAGCTGATGTTTAATTGTCGCATTCAAGAAGAAGGGCATTTAATGATGTTCTTCAATATGACTCTCAAAGGAAGAGCCGCTATATGGTATCATGGTTTAGAAGCCGGAACCATATTGAACATTGATGCATTTTATGGAGCTTTTCGAAGGGAGTTTGCCCCTGAAAGGGGTGGGCAATATTGGTTGCGTGTACTCAACGTGACCCGCCAAGATCCACACGAGGATATTCGTGCTTATGCGAAGAAGATAAAAGAGGTCTTCCGTAAGTTGGACACCTCTATTCCTATCCCCGCAGCTGCCCAATTGCAATATTTCCTACATGGTTTGGACTTTAATATCCAATTGCAGTTGAGTAGTGTTCCCTTGGGGGATATAGATACTGCCATTACACGAGCACAAGAGGTGGAATCCCGACTACAAGCAGCCTATGCTTCTCGCGGCAATTCGAATATGGGTTTAGTATTGGGAAACAATATGGCAATAGCCAATGGCAGTAGTGGCCAAGGGATAGCGATGGCTAATCCTAGTGGGAGAGGGAACATGACGCAGAATGTCCCTTTATTACCAGCTCCCCCTAGCATGTCGATGCCTACGGGCAGTCAAATGGCTCCAAGTAGTGGAGGCTAGGCGGTCAATTCTAACACCATGCCTGCAGCTCAACAGCCTGTGCCTAATCGAATTGTTAGGCCGATTGAACGACATGGTAATGACCAAGGCTATGAGTCGAGTTCTTCCAATGTTCTTGGCGAGGTTAAGGACATGATGAAGCATTATACCGACATGATTACAGAGCAGTATCGACAAATAGCGGTTGATGTCAACTTCCTTAAAAAACAACAAAATTTGATAGGAAGTAGATACCCGGAGGAGGGTGCACCGTCGAGGTTTAGTTGCAAATGGTGTGGCGGCCAGCACTATCCAAGAAATTGCCCAAATGTTAAGTGCGATATTTGTGGAAAATCCGGCCATCTAGCGGCTACTTGCTGGAGTAAGATCAGTTCTCTCCAGCGGGGTAGTCGGCAACCAGGGCCTGTTAATCATCGTGCTCAAGGAAATGATTCCCAGCCAGAAAATGGGCCTAAACAAATACTTCAACGACCAAAGACTACAGTGGAAGAGCTACCAAGTGGTAGTGGGGTTAGTTTGATTGAGGCTGTACGCGTTAATGATGCTGAAACCTCTAATCTACGAGCTGTCCTTACAAGAGGTAAAAAGGGTAGAGAAGCCGACATGGATAAGCCTGTCGACGGAAACCCTAAACAAGGCGACAAAGGAACGCAAGTTTTGGACCCTGCCCTAGAAGGGGGACCTTTGAAGCCCGTAGAGAGTAAAGCCGATAAGGAAGCACCAAAGAAGAAGGTGAAAGTTAAGAAAGAGGCAATAAAGCCAGCTCAGCGACCTAAAGAGCGGATGATTTGGCGTGAAAAGCGAGCTCTTTCGAACTATCATGAATTCGATTTGGCGGGCTCTCTTTGCGAAGTCAAGCCGGATGTGAACCTTTTGCAGCTTATTAAGCTTTTCCCAGGAGTACGCAAGGAATTTAGAAAGATCCTACGTACCGGGTACATCGTAGAACCTTTGGGTATTGCGCGAGTTGGTGATGACTGGTTTGAGCATGCTGAGAAGCATTGCCCAAGGGTTGCATCCTATGTCGATGGGATATTAGTAGATTATGCCATTGTCGACACGGGATCATCTGTTAACATTATGAGTTCTGAACTGATGGAAAGGTTGGGTCTTGCGATTCAGAAAGATACTTCCACAATTCTCAGAATGGCAGATGATAGTTTGAGACAGCCGGAAGGCTGCATTACTAAGGTCCATGTCACTGTTGCAAACGTAGAATGCATGTTGGATTTTAGGGTGATTCGTTTTGCAGGGCGGCCAAGTTACCAAGTATTACTTGGACGACCTTGGATCTTGCAAGCGGATTGCCAAGTGGATATACCCGCCGGTCGATTAATATTCGGCAGAGGTGCTCAGCGTGTGGTGGTTGATGCTTATCCTGAGTCCCCGCAGAGTGAGAGGGCTCCTCTATCTTCTACAGAATTGGAGACATTAGAAGATTCATCTGTTAGTGAGGCATCATCGAGTGATGAGTCCAAAGAGGGATCCACCACGGAGGACATCTATCAGATCACTTTGAACGAGCCGATAGAGGCCCAAGATCGTATAAGAGATGCAGATGTTATCGAGCTAGACCTTGGTACGCTTGATGATTCGCGGCCAATCAAATTAGGCTCTATGCTCAGCTCAGCAGAAAGGGAGGACTATGTGGCCTTGATCCAGGAATTCCGTGATATCTTTGCCTGGAGTTATGATGAGTTGAGAGGCATCCCTCCCAGTCTTGCTGTTCATACAATTCCGTTGAAAGAGGGCAGTCGTCCTGTATGGCAGAAAGTAAGGCGTATGCCTTTCGAATTGAGGGACGGGCTGTTTGAAGAGTTACAGAAGCTTCGAAAAGCGGGTTTGATTTTTCCTGTGCAACACACGGAATGGTGTTCGCCAGTTGTGATTAGAAAGAAGAAGAATAATCAGATCGGTTTATGTGTAGACTTTAGGGAGTTGAATAAGCAGACAGTTAAGGACTACTACCCATTACCATTTATTGACCAGATTTTGGATCAATTAGCGGGTAGGGAGATATATTCATTTATGGATTGCTTTGCAGGATACAACCAAATGGCAATTGCAGAAGAGGACAAGTTGAAAACAACTTTTATCACTGTATTTGGTACTTTTGCGTACCACGTGATGGCTTTTGGTTTATGCAATGCGCCTGGTTCGTGGCAACGAACAGCCGATAAGACATTCGGTGACATATCCCCTGAAGAGTTGAGGGTGTTTATTGATGACTTAGGGGCCGCCACCGTGAGAGAAAGGCAGTTGATCATTTTGAGAAAATGCTTTGAGCGCTGTAGACAATTTTGCATTGCCCTAAACCCACGGAAGTGTGCTTTTGGAGTACCTTATGGGCTATTGCTGGGCCATGTGGTCAGTTCGGTAGGAATTGCGACAGACCCCGAGAAGGTCAAAGTTATAGTTGCCATGGGTCCACCACGCACTCCGAAAGAGGTTCATAGCTTTCTGTCTTCGGTTGGTTACTACCGTAGATTCATTAACGCCTTAGCAGAAAGAATGTTGCCGCTTACAAATTTATTGTCCTTTAGCTGTTCGTTTGTATGGGGTGACCCTTGTAAGGTAGCATTCGAGGATGTGAAACAAGAGCTAGCAAGAGCGCCCGTTTTAAAAGCACCTAAAAGAGGTGAGGTGTTCTATATATTCTCAGCAGCCACCATGTATAGTATCAGCTGATGTTTAGCCCAAATTTGGGAAGAGAAGTGGTACCACCCGATTGCTTTTGCTAGTCGGAAGCTGGGGGTATCCGAAATCAATTACACCTACATGGAGAAGCTGTGTCTAGCGATGGTCTTTGGGACCAAGAAGTTCAGGCATTACATTCTCTATGAAAAAGTCGTGCTTTATACGAAGGCGGAGGGACTTCGACTATTGATGAATAAGTTACAGCCGCCTGATCGTTTAGCGAAGTGGTTGATCACTTTGCAGGAATTTGATTATGAAATCAAGAGTAAGCCACCAAGGTTGCAAGGCATCGTGGAATGTCTAGTGGACTTTGGGGAGCCGAAAGAATCTGTGGCTGAAGGTAGTGACATGGAGATGATATTTAAAATAGATACGGCATCTATTCCCTCCTGGTATGCTGCAATAACACATTATTTATCAACAGGAGAGGCGGGATCCGAATTATCTAAGGCTGAGAAAAGGAAAATTAAGCAGCAAGCGTTAAAGTTTGCCTTGATCGCAGGTACATTATATCGGCAAGGGGTTGATGATATCTATCGCCGATGTGTGACGCCTGACGAGGTGCCATTCATTTTGGAAGAGTGTCATGATTCTGCTTGCGGTGGCCATTTTTCTGGACGGCTTACAGCACAAAAGGCTTTAAGAGCAGGTTATTGGTGGCCTGCCATCTTCCAGGATGCGTTTGCGTATGTTAAGCGATGCGATATTTGCCAACGACATGATAGTCGAGAGAATAGGAAACGACCACTCACCCCTATTATGGCGATACTTCCATTTGAGAAGTGGGGAATAGACTTTGTGGGTCCTATTACTCTGTCATCGACTACGCAAAAGAGGTACATCATTGTAGCAACTGACTACTTCACAAAGTGGTCAGAAGCACGTGCAACAAGGAAAGATGATGCTAAAGAAACTGCTAGTTTCCTTTTAGAGCAGATAATATGCCGGTTTGGTCCGCCGAAAGAATTAGTGTCGGACCGCGGAACCCATTTCCTGAATAAGGTGATCAAAGGTTTGACAGAGTTGTGGAACATCAAGCATAACAAGACAACCCCATATAATCCGCAAGCCAATGGTCAGGTTGAGAGTACCAAGAAGCAGCTTGTAGGCATCCTGTCCAAAATTGTGTCGGAAAAGAAACGGGATTGGGATAAAAAGTTATACGTGGCAGTGTGGGCCTATAATACGACTTTCAAACGAGCCACTGGCCATACCCCGTTCAAGTTAGTATATGGGGAGGAGTGTGTCTTGCCTTTAGAGATTGAGCTGCCGACTATTCGGTTCGCCATCAATCATTCTTTGAGCGATGAAGACGCTCTTTTTGAGCGCTTGACGACACTGGCACATTTAGATGAGCTTAAGCTGTAGAGCTTATTGCACCAAGAAGTGGCGAAGCGCCGAATGAAGAAGCTACACGACCTCAAAGCCAAGAAATACACCTTCAAGAAAGGACAGCTTGTTCTGTATTATGACGCACGACGTGAATTATTCTCAGGCAAGCTAGAACCCAAATGGGATGGGCCCTATAAGATCGTTAGGATAGGGAAGAATAAATCTACAGTGTTGTTAGCTGACCTTGAGGGGATAGAATTTAAAAATAAGGTTAATCTTAATAAGATTAAACCTTATTACTTCTGATTGCACTAATGCTATGACTGCCTTGCAGGTCTAGGCAAGATTGATCAAACATCTGCAAGGAGATCGTGATAGGGGTTGATGGGTCGTCTGATCCCTTATTTAGAACACGCATATTTGGAACAGAGATATCATCAGGGAAAGCTCATTTGGTGGAGCAAAGGATACAAGGTGATTGAGCAAGAAGGCGGGACATTTATTTGGGAAATCAAGGTCTTCTGCCATCATTGCCTACAACTTTTGACGAGCATCCCTGTCGAATTCAATGATGATGGAGGGATGGAGCCTACAGTCCACCCGTTGAATATGCTAAATTTCGATTACCATAATTACGAGTAGAGTTCAGGATGGCAGGATATGTAAACCCTTTATGGACGTACACCTTGTACTTTGATGGGGTGTCCAGGGGTGCATGCAAAAAAGGAAGTGTAGGAGTTGTCATCCGCGACCCCCGACGACGCATTGTCATGAAGTTAGCTGCTTATCTCGGGGTGAATTTTACCAATAATATGGTAGAATACAAAGCCCTAATCATGGGTTTGAATATTGCAAAAAAGGGTGGTATCCGCCAGTTGTTGATAACAGGGGACTCTCAGTTGGTTTTAAATCAACTCAATGGGACGTACATGGTGCGGAACCCGATCCTTTGTATGTACCATCACACTGCCATAGCCCTGCTAGACGAATTCGATAGAGTGTCTTTTCAGCTGATTCCACGGAATTGGAATCAGTTTGCCGATTCATTGGCTAATCTTGCGTATGAAGAGGACCTCTTCTTTAATTGTGGCCCTTGTCCCGATATATCTATTGATGGTGAGACAGGACCTGGTCGTTTGTGGGGTATGCTTTCTGAACATGCCCTCTTTGGCAGACGATGGTTGATTTGGGTGATGCAGAGGGTAAGCGAGACTCATCTACCTTTATTATCTCAGACCCACAGAGTGATTCGACGACATGTGATGCGCACACCTCTTGCGATATACGCAGGAGGGATAGGTCATAATTTAATGCACCTAGTTTAGGGCTACAAGCCCTGTTCCCCTGGGAATAGTATGCTTTGATGTCTATCATGGTTGTTTCCAGGTGGATGTTCTGCATAGTATTGTTTGATTTCATTAGGCCAAGAGGGCCGATTTAGTTTTGTAGCAAAGTCATGTCTGATTTCATTAGGCCAAGAGGGCCATTTCCCTGTCTAGTGCGGGTGCGTTTAATTGGGTTTTGGTTTAGTGTTGTGCTGGACAGGTTTCGCGGGTTGTGGAATTTTGTGGAGCCTGGAGGAGCCTTTGCTGCGATGGAAGCTTCTTGTGGCCACTCCAGGTGATATTTCTCCTTTACGAGTACCTTTCTTTCCTGTTATATGTGTATTTGTACTTGTTGAGGGGATACTTTTTGTTTGGGACCGGCAACCAAGGCATGAAGTCCCAGGTTTAGGCTAAGTATGTTTGAGGGAGGTCGGAGTAGTCATTGCCTCCTGTAAAGACATTGTTAGACATTGAAAGACCTGTTTTAGAAGGAAGCCCTAGTGGCTCTGTTCTGCTAGCCTGCTAGGCAGCCGTTCTAGGAGTTCCTGTTAGTAGTGAGGCAGTTAGAGAAGCCTGCTAGATCATAATAATGATGTCAAGAAATCCTGAATATCCTAAAAGATGAATATCAATACGAAGGTGTGTAAAAAGGGGTTCTAACCCCTATCAATGAAAAGAAAAGAAATGAAAATATATAAGCAGTTGATCATTGCCTTGCGAAGGCCTGGTAGGTTCCTGGGGACGAGTCAGACCTGGGGCCGATACCTTGTCTTCCTAGGGGTGGCTTCTTGCTGGAAAATAATATCACAACAAGGAAGGTTGGAGCGAAAATAAAAGTGAGTATTAGAAAAGGATTAAGTGTCGCCTTGCGAGGGCTTGGTAGGTTCTTGGGTGCCGAGACAGGTCCTGAGACCGATGCCCTGTTCTCCTTGGATCACTACGCTCAGCTCCCTCCTTTTTACATGCCCAAGTATGTTCATCCAATAAAAATCCTAAAAGAAGATATGTACTGAAAGAAACTACTCTTTGATCAGGCTATAGGAGTCCTCGCCTTGTAGGAGCTCCTAGTTGTGTTGTTTTTAGTGGGTAAGTAGTGCAGACTACCATTTAGGGCAACCTCTTTGGCAGTTCTTTTTAGTTTGGCTGTGTTGGAGCAGCTGGTTAGTGACTCACTTCGGATCTTCTATTAGACGATGCTAGGCCTACTCCTTGTGGATGTCATGCCTTGGTTTTGTCCAGGGGTAGGGGGAGCATTGTGCTGAGTTTTATGATGATAATTGGTTTGTATCAGTTTGATGCTTCTTTGGTTGTTTATGTGCAGATATGTTCGTGGATTCGACGGGCTGAGTCACCCTATCCCGTGGTCGCCAATGAGAGCGGAATTTAGGTGACGGGAAGTGCTTAAAAATAGCTAAAAATTATGAATATCAAGGGAAAAATATTCACTGTCAAAGGCGGCGGCTCGATCTAGGACGATTTTAAGCGCCAAAGTGCTTTAAAGGCGCCCGAGCGACACTTGGTGATTTTTCATAATTTTTCAGACAGTCGTGCGGGTTGACACAAGCTACTGGCCAATGCGGGATGCTAAGTCGGACGCCTAGGATTTTTCAGAGCTCGATTCCGAGTCCGGACGGGGAAATGGCCAAGAAACCGGTCAAGATTTGAAGAGGTGGACAAAATTTGGCCAAAATGGGCAAGTGACCCTTGGGAGCCCAAATTTAAATGTCACATGAAAGTTTGGGAGAGTAGAGATGCAACAAATCGTGGGAAGGAAACGTGAGCAGATGGCGCCGAAATTCACGCCATGATGTTGATCATGCTTCTCCCTGCCTGCAAACAACCCCCCTGTTTGACAATGGCCCCTCATTCCCCTCCGTATCCTGACTCTATCGCCGCCCTTCGCCCGTCGAATGATGGCCTGGTTTGGAATTTCTGATTCTAGTCTTTCTCTCTCCTCCCTCTCTCTCTTCTAAGAGGCAATTCATGTGTGGGAAGGAGCAATGAAGAAAGAATGATGGAGGCTTGTCCGGCATGGACCGGATTGCTCCACGAGCTGAGAATGGTGATTTGTGATGTTGCTGGACCTGAAGTGTTGCTGTTTTCCTGATCTACAGCCATGGACACAAAACCCGAAACACGCGTTTAAGCGGTAAACTACAAAATTACAAAGAAAATTTAGTGTTTTATGCTTTTGATTGATGGAATGCCGTTCATATGGACTAAGATTTGATTATGCTGCTGATTCTTCTGAGTTCTTACTGTTTATAACCAGAAATCATGAAAAACATGCATTTCATGGCTCGAAATAATGTCAAGAAACCCGAAAACGCATGAAAAAGGGGGAAAAACAAGGGTTTTGGGCATATAAATGGGGAAAACCGTCGATACACATCAACTAATCTTTCAATTTTGTTGCAAATGAACTAAGGGCCACAGCCCACAAACTGGTTTTCATTTTCAGCAATTTAAAAAATACAAGAAAATGAAGAAAATGGGGAAAAATGATAAAAAAACCATGAAAAATAGGGGAAAAATACATTTGAGGCTACGAAAAATATAGAAAAATGGGATTTATGTTTGTTGATGTATAACAAGGCTGGGGCATGAAGTTATGCTTCAGTTCAGCCTTGTTTATATGTTTTAGTGCGTGTTTCCTTCCTTTCTTCACATAAAATGACAAGGAAACCCTAAAAGAAATGAATGTAATGATGCACTATCAAAACGGGGAAGGGTAGAGTTGTGGAAAAAATGGTTAAATGCCGCTGAGCATGATGAATAATTTGCTGATTTTATATGTATTGCATCTAGGACGGAATAATAATGATAAAAATTAAAACCTAGTAGCACGAAGATCACTTCGGTGCTAGGTGTTGCAGCGAAGCACAAAGCGGTTAGAAAGAAAAGCTTGAAAGAGATGTTTTGCACTTGCACGCTGCTGGTTTTTTAAAATGTTTGAGCACTAGGCATCCACCTCTTTGTATGATCATTTAGAGGAAATTAAAAGTATCAGAGTTAGCTCCTGGATATGCATAGCAATTGTCTTCAGTAGGCCCTTGACCCACTGTTGAGAGCGTGAGGTTCCTATGCTGTAGGCTAGTCGAGGGTTATAGGGGAAGTCAAGTAAGGACAATGGTACATTCCTGGATACGTTTATTTGGTACCTTGAGTGACGTTTGTGCGAAATGTCTAAATGTTGAGCGACGCATCGAGGGGCCAATCCCCAAGGTGTAGGAGAGTCGCAGAGGGTTGACGGCATTCAGCCGTAGGAGGAACCCCATGTGTATGTGATTCGAGCCTTTTGGCCATGTGAAAGGGACTCCCTCTGAGGAGCAATATTGGGTTAGGATCAGTTGGACTACAACGTATTACAAACGCAATGTTTAGGAAGGCAGAGATTTTGATAGACGCTCCTGGCCGCGAGGCCGAGGGGTTGTCTTGTGCGTAGTGACGAGGTCCGGCTAGTGCATGAGCCAGTGCCGGCCCGTTTTTAGGTCCATCAGATGTCAAAAATGCATTCTTGAATGGTGACTTGCTTGAAGAGGTATATATGGAGTAGCATGAGGGTTATGTACACAACTTGAGGTGTATATGGATGCTAGCTAGCAACCCCGTCTATCATGCTAGATCAAAATAGATAGAGATTCATTACAATTTCATATGAGAAATGGTACTTACAGGATAGATTGATCTACTTCATGTGAAGATAGAAGACCAAGTAGCAGATATCTTTACCAAATCACTTGGTAAAGAGAAATTTGTTCGTTTCAGGGATCTACTTGGAGTAAAACAACTAGTGTGAGCTCAAGAAATGGAGTTTGAGAAGGGGGAGGATGAGCTTGATTCTTTTCATCTTAAAACACCTCCATCCACTGAGATTGAGGGTGAAGACAAGAAAGAAGAGATAGAAGATGATATAGACATAGGTAAAAACAGGAAGGAAGAAGTAGAGCTTAGAGACACTACCACTCCCTATATAAGTGTTTCTTGCTCCAACACCATGGTATAACTCTTACAAATGTTCAAATGCTCCCCCAAAAAGACTTCAACAAGTTTGGAATAAGCTAGAGTGAGTAGAAGATCGATCAATGGGACTTATTCATACCTCAAGGTCCTGACTATAACGAAAGCTTGAAGTGAAGCTCTTCTTCTTGGACCTAACAAGTGATTAAAAAGCTCCTTGAGTAATACTTTTTTGAATTGATTATATCTAGCTTTTGCAATCACAAGCTCTTTTTCTTCTCGCGCCTAGGCAAGTGATGAAAAAGCTCCTTGCGAAATACCTTTTCGAATTGATTATATCTAGCTTTTGCAATCAAAGGATTCAGTTTTTTTTTTAAATCTCATACACAATTTTTAGACATTAGGTGTAGGTGACATTGACAAATGAATTATGCAAGAATATTTAGTGCATATATCTAGAAGGGTGGCAGGGTTGCATACCTTGCCACCTAATTTTTTTACCCTCTATAATCGTCACTATTTGCATTGAAAATTTACTCTGCAACAGTCGCTATACGCGTCGCTCTTTGCGTTGCTATTAGCCTCGCTATTTGCGTCGCTAATCTAATTAGCGATGCTAATAGTGACAAATCGATCGTATCGCTAATAGCGACGTGAATAGAGATGACGGGGGTAATTTTTTCCATGAATAATTCCATCACTTTAAAGGTCGCTATTGGGTCTATATGTTGTAGTGTATCTCCCATTTCTCTCCCTCTTACTCGTTTCCTCTCTCTTCATTCTTCTCCCTCCCTCCCTCCCTCTCCTTTCATGCATCTCTTTGTAAAGAAAAGCAAAAAAATAAAACATGAGAACATAGAGATAAAGTAAGAAGAGGCAATGTATCTTCCTCAAAGGCCCGAAGATGAAACACTTTCTTCTTCATACAGTACGGTCATGGTGGCAGTGACGATGGTGATGAGCTCCCTCTCTCCCATCTTCCTCTCCCCCTCCCTCTCAAAGCTTTAAGCTCTCTTAGTCTCTCTTTCATTCTTTCTCACAAATATTCTCAAGAAATGTTATGCTCAGGTTTTGATACTTTTTCCTTAGAGCGACGTTGCTATTAGCATCCTATGTGCGTAAATATGTATGCATTGTTGTATGCATTACTATTAGTGCCGATATAATCATGACTATTAGTGTCACTATATGCGTTGCAAATAGAATTTGCGACGTTAATCGTGACCCATATAGTGGCACCACTATTTTGCATCGCAAATGGCCGTGGCTATTATCCCATTCCCTTGTAGTATTGGCAAAGCCCTACTAATAGACTCTTGATGTTTAATTTGTTCCATAAGTCATCTTAAAATTTGTGATATATGTTTTGTGTGATAACAACTTCATCTTTAGCTAATCCTCCTATCATATAAACTCTAACATAGGCCTTTTACATCAAGTTCAAGAGGGCATAAATCCTTTTAGGATCAAGGAAAAAAAGAGAAGATAAATGGAAGATAAAAATACTAAAATAAGAACTATGGGATGCACAAGAAATAGATAGACCTAATGAGTAACTATATTACTCTTTTGTACAATTGCAATAATCCCTTCAAGTTGAATACATTGAAACTAAGATGATGGCTTAAGAAAATAGTATCTTTGATGATAGCTCAACAGCACTCTTATATCCCGAAAAGAATTACTATAGTAAATAAAAAATAACTTTTAGTCCTTATCCCCTAGAGCAATAGATAAAGAAAAATTTAGAGCTATCCCCAAAATAACCTCTTATAGGTAAGTGTTTCTACGCGAAAGGAACATGTAAATAGGTAGAATCACTCGTCTCTTACTTCAACCCTATTAATCATAGTGGTACATCACTTGTTTATTTGCCCATGCTTATAAAATAGGCTCAATTCTTTGTTTATAAAGATTTACAATAGTTCATGTCTACTTCTCACTCTTGCTTTTCATGCTTTGTGCCTTTGAAACCCTTATTGTTTGCTTTTTCTATATTAATTGCTAAGGATTATCCCAAAAATCTAGATCATACATGATCTACCATGCATAAATAATTATTTGGTCTCTCCTCAACTGGCATATTTTTCCATTATAGGCTCTTCCAACTAATATGTGGCATAAGAAGAGAAATTTGCATGTGCAATTAGAGTGACCCCTTGATAACTACCTAAGGGTCTTAGAACTAGTATTGGTTGGCCCTACAATCTAGGATAGATCTATTGATGCAAACAATTTTTATGATCTTGATTTTGTTAACAAAGTTTTAGATGTGTTCAAGTCATGAGAAAGTAATGGACAATAAGAAAACAATAGGCCAATGGTGTGATCAGAATGCTCAACTCTTGAAGCCATGCCAAACTATCAAGAAAATAATGAAATCAAAGAAAACAATGGGCTTAGTTCAAAAGCTAAAGAAAAACAAGAATCTTAGATTGAAAAAAATAACGAGCCTTATTTTGAAACCTTTCATGGCTCTACAAGAGATCATTCTCAAATCAAGTTATGAAAATTATTTGCCATAGGTGATACTGGAACTAAGGTCCTTTCTAAGGCTACACATTATCTTTTAGATTACCAATCTCATGGATAGGTTGATAATATTTACAATAATATATTCTATATTTTCTTACAATAATGGTGGTAGTATCCCGATTGTGACCTCCAATAGTAAAATGCCTAGGGATTTTGTAACCTGCACCGACTACGTATACACATTGCATTGATAGCTACTAGATGCATTAGTATACAAAATATATGTCGTAATATTATTGCATTGAAATACTTGTGGATGTATACCCTTCCATTTTATGTTGTTTTGTGTATTTTTCATAGAAAAGTGACTCTTGAGCTCAATTTCATGTGGATAGGGAGCTTTCCAATATGCATTTTAAAGTGATAATTTTTGTGTTTGAATTTGCATTTCCCTCTATTGGCTCTCATGAGACCTATGAGGATGATATGTGCCTATGCATTAGTCAGTCATAATTGATGTGTGGCAGCATCATCTTAACATCATACTTTTGGCTATTCGATTTAGCTTGTGGCACCTATAGCATTGGCATCGCTTGGCCTCCACATTCAACTTTTTGGAGCAATAACACCTAGCCACACCGCATGAAATATTTTGTCTTATTATACATAGGGATCTAATATAGGCCTTGATGATGCCTCCCAAAATTGCTCATGTTTAACCTACAACATTATGTGCTAGGATAGTAAGGATTTAAAATTTTTCTTAAGGCCTAAGCTTTGCCCCGCACGATACTGATTTGACATTATTTATTCACTACACTGAATTTTGAATCATTTTTGTGAGTTTTGTGTAGTGATTGGTGTTGCATCTCCATCACGGTCCCTCTATGCCCAAATCCAAAAAATATTTTTCATAGCACTAACTATTCCCATTTTAAGCTAAAAGTAAAGTCATGTATTGTGCATAATAGATTGAGGAAGTAGTGTTTTAGGTGAACCTAAGTAAAATCATCACAATTAGATAAAGAATAGCCAAGAAGAGGAATTTCTAGAGTCACTTAAAGAGTGGGAGGGGAGCTACATCAAGGCTTTTTCGACCTTTCTCATGAACCTTACTTCAAAGGTAACCTCTAATGTAAATGTGCCTTATTTCAAATAAACACACCCATTGTTCAATCCTTGAATTATCTTATGAGTCCTCATCATTATAGCTAACTAATTATCGTACTCCCTAATGTGATAGGAAATGGATGGATTGATCCAAATTATGTCAAATTCTAAGGACATGTTGCTCCACCTTACTTAGGATCAAGCTCAATTCAAGCTAAATTATTTGGGATGTTAAGGTATCTGATTAGAAAATGTGGGAAAAATCTGAGACCCAAGGCTAATGTGCTAGCTTTTAAAGGCAAATGCATTTTGATCTCAAAGCACACAAACCAATGTATGTGGGTGAATGCAAAAGTCTAATTTTAACAACATAGAATAGCACTTATTGGATAGTTCATTCCCTAGTGATATGAAGAGATTTCATGCGACATGCCTAAGATTTCGTGCTATGAGATGTAGAGAATGTAATTCCCTAGTTATATATAGTGAATGCATTTGTACTACATTCCACAAGTTTTCCTATATAAAAACTGCTAAAAAGCTCCTTTTGATCGCTAACATTTCACGTCAATTTGCTCTAGGAGGTTGGTGATGAGAGCGGAACACACTAGGAGAAGGAGGTGAAAAAAACCCGTGTTTGGTTTTATTACACACAAAACATAGGGGTTGTTAAGCCCCTCTTAGTTGCGTGCCCACTAAGTTTGGATATACCATCCGACGAGGTACGGCGCCCCATGTAGATATACCAAGGTTGGGATTAAGGATTTACATGCAGAAGCGGATATTGAGCGTCTATTTAATTGTGTGGAATATTAGGCATGCAGGCAGGCAGGCAGTGACATCTTGCCGACCATGAACGGAGACCGGACTATAGGATGCAGTAAGACACCTAAGGTCAGTGACAATACAATGACGGTGGATGACAACGACGCAATGCTGGTGCACGAGCAGCAGCAGGAGGACGTGGTGATAGGAGGCAAGTATTTGATATTGGGTCACCGTGCGCTGGGCCGTGGAAGCCAGGGCACGGGGAAGCTAGCCAAGAATCTGCAGAGCGGGCCGACGGTGGCAATCAAGATCTTGGACAAGAAGAAAGTGAGGAAGCTCCAAGGGCGTCCGCAATATTGTTGGTATAGTAAGAATTCGTCAGTAGTGACAGTGCAGGAGATAAGAAGTACGTTGGAGCGCGAGATATGCTCCATGAGACAAGCGCAGGGCCATGAGAGCGTGTTGAAGCTGTACGAGGTCATGAGCAGCAAGAGTCATGTGTTTCGTGTAATGGAATACGCCGCTGGGGGTGATCTGAAACGAAAGATGACGGCGAGCCCGCAAGGGCTGCTAAGAGAGGGAGATACGCGGCACTACTTCAGGTAGCTACTGGATGCCTTGGACTTCTGCCACGGCAAAGGGGTGTACCACCGCGACCTCAAGCTGCAAAACCTCCTCTTTTATACACATTTTTGTCCATTAGAGTTATATATCTTCTCATAATGCTAAAGGAAATTAATAGATTCATCTTTGTTAGTATTCTTCTACATTTTCTAGTTCTTTTTTTGAGTATTCTTCTACGTGTTCAATTTCTTCAAACCCCTTCTCTTACGTCACTCCTCTCCCCAAACATAATAACCTTCGATCGGGCAAGTAGCCCAATACAGCCATTAATTAGTGTGTCCCGGACAAGGGCAAGAATTTCCAAGGTTCGAAGCTTGGGGGATACCCTCTAATTTCTTACTAATTTGGGCAGGAGTTGTCTATTTGGGAACAACAGTCAGGTGCACCATGAAAACAAGCCCTAGAGACTCGATTAGAAGGTGGAAAGAGGGTATATTTGGTTGGGAGGTGAGTAAGACACACATAAATCTTCTTCTCTTTCTCACATTTATTATTAGAGCACGCCGATTCCCAAAAAAAGATTTAGGATTTTTTGTTATGACCACACAGGTGAGACTGTGCAGCAGTCACGAGAGTGCACATGAGTGGGTAGCGTGAAGGCATCTCTGCAACACTCCACAGAAGACAGCACAGCGCCTCTTTGTGTCGGCACCCACCAGAAGGCCCAGTGGCAGCCCAAAATCACGCCAATAGCACCACCAAGGCCAAGGCACACTCCATCACACAAGAATTCTCTCTCTCAACATAGCTAGAGGACTCTTATATGGCAAAAATTTATGAGGCCATAGAACGAGACTCTTTGATTAGGGATGGACCAGATACTTCTGTTTCATTAGCTGCTATTATTTTTTATAAGGCAGGTTCATTTAAGAACTTTTCAATTGAGAATGGGTTTCTTAAACGAAAAGGCAAGATCTATATTCCTAGTGCATGAGAACTACTAAATAAAGTTTTGTTTGATAACCATGATGTGCCTTGTGTAGGACATCTTGGTATTGATAAGATCATACAGCTTGTTAGAAGGACATTTTGGTGGCCAAAGTTAGCGAAGGATGTCTACCAATATGTCAAACAATGCTTTCAATGTCAAGCTTATAAAGCAGAAAAGGTGAAGCCACCATGTCTGCTAATGCCATTACAAATTCCAGAATCTAATTGGAAAAGTATTTCCATGGATTTCATTGTCGGCTTACCTAGAACCCAGAGATAAAAAGACATTATCCTACTGATAGTGGATTGCTTCAGTAAAATGCCTCATTTTATAGCCACTCATGAAAGTGTGGAAGCTCCACAAGTCCCAGATTTTTTTATTGATCATGTGTTTAGGTTGCATGGTCTACCTATGTCCATTGTGTCTGATAGGGATGTCACGTTTACTGGTCATTTTATGTGTCATGTCATTTAAAAGTGCCTTTAAACATACCAAGTGGTGATCACCCAGAAATAGATGGTCAAATAGAAAGAGTCAATTAGATACTAGAAGACATGCTTAGAGCATATGTATCTGATAAACAAACATATTGGGATATGCATTTGTCTTTGTTAGAATTTGCGTATAAAAACAGACCTCATAAGGTGACAATTTCGTCTCCTTTTCAAATAAATTATGGAATGAATCCAAGTTTTCCTAGAACAGTAAGGTGAGATGAGAAATGCCCAGCTGCGGTAGAATTTCTTATTGATATGCGAGCTAGTATTAAAATTGCTCAAGCCAAGTTATAGCAAGCTGCTGATAGGACTAAGCATTTTTTAGATAAGAAAAGGTCAAGTAGGATCTTTGAATTAGGAGAAAAAGTTTTTCTCCAAGTACCAACCAAGTTGTATAGTTTATTGACTGGAAAATGTCCAAAGTTATCTCCAAATATATTGTGGACCGTGGAAAATTATTCAGAAGCTAAGTGATGTAGCTCACTGATTGGAACTTTCTCCTTGATGCCGTGTTCATCTAGTGTTTCATGTTAGCAATTTAAGAAAGTATATCTCATATGATGATAATCTAATTGATGGTATGGTACCTTTGCAGGAACAAGATTAAGTTGTTGACCATGGACGAGAGAAGATACTAGATCCGAGAGAGAAACAGTTGTGTAATCGTACTCTCCACGAGTATCTAGTTGCCTTGAAAGGGTTTATCAGTTACTGATGCTACAAGAAAATCAAAAACTGTGATTCAACAACACTTCCCATCACGAACAATTGAGGACAATGATTTTTGAAAGGGGGAGAGAATGTCAGACATAATAACCTTCGGCTAGGCAAGTAGCCCAAGACGGCTATTAATTAGTTCGTCTTGGACAAGGGTAAGACGTGCCAAGGTTCGAAGCCCGGAAGATACCCTCAGATTTCTTACCAAATTGGATAAGACTTGTCTATTTGGGAACACCGATCATGTGCACCATGAAAACAGGCCCTAGAGACCCAATTAGAAGGTGGGAAGAGGGTATATTTGGTTGGGAGGTGAGTAAGACACAGGAAATCTTCTTCTCTTTCTCACACTATCTCTTATATTCAAGAACTTGTCTTGAAACCTTCAATCCTTCTCTTATCTCTACCATCTCCGGAGTCTAAGCTCTTGAACCCCCATACATTCTTCTCTTGCCAAACCCCTGTGGTGACCATTAACCCTATGCACTGTGACATTGGTGAACCCGACGTAAGGGTCCGTGTAAGAGAACTCCAAGATGGGGGATTCTTCAAGAGATACTCTACAACAATTGGTGCGCATACTGCAGCAGACTTGTCAACAACAAATCCAAATGTTACAACAACAACAACAAAGGAAAGACAAAGAGAAGATTTATTCCATAGCTATCAAGGCCCTAGAGGAAGTTGGGCATGAATTAAAATAGTTTAATGGTCAAAATTTCTATGTTTTGATTCGCTTGTATGTTGAGAAAATGCTCTTCTTTGGTGTACCATAATATACATGGAGTCCCTATTTTGCCAAACTAGCCAAGCATGGTCTTCAAGAAAGAATCCATGGTCTTTTTCAACAAGAAGTGGATTGGAATGCATTCAAAAAATCCCTACACGAAGAAATCTTCTTAGAAGACTCTCCCCTAATGAGGAAGAAAAGATTCACTGATTGGGTTGAGAAACCCAACAAAGGTTTAGCTGCAACCACTTTATACCATGAGTTTGAAAGTAAATTTGGACAACTTGATGCTGAAGACCAGCAAAGTATGGAAGTTCAGAAGATTGAATTATTCCTTAAGGTAGATCCCATTCTACAAGAGAAGCTTACTGATCGCCTAGAAGATGCTACCTCTGAATCAGGAGTCAAGACTGCATGGATAGATGTTACCGATGCAGTTAACATCATTGCTCAAAGAGAGTGGATGCGACTAAGATTGGGCTATACTTCAACTTCAACAACTCCATTGATGGAGCTTGTTCCACCTTCAAAATCTCCTACTACTTTGAGTAATCAACCAACTCTTTCTTCTTCTGTTCCTTCTAAAAATGATGTCATGGATGAACTCATTAAAAGCATGCATGACCTTCATTTGAATCTTACAAAAATTAGTTCCAAGGTGGAGAAGTTGGACGTCAGAGTTGAAGAATGAGGATGGTCATCAACTCAAAGACCCATGAGAGAAGGCCTTAAGAGGCGATGTATTTGGTGTGATAGCCAACAACATGACAAAAGGGAGTGTTCTACCTTCCGTGAGGCTGAAGCAGAGAAGCTTGTGTTTTGGAAATACAATAAAATCCATACAGCTAAAACTAGTCTTCCACTGGAGCCAAATTTTGGTAATGGTGGAATGAAGAAAAGATTAGAAGATTTAGCTGTAAAGAATACATATGCAGCAATTGATGTAGCTATCTATGGGCTGCAAATTGAGCCAATTAAATCAAGTTTGAAAGCATGTAAAGCTAATATGCAATCTAAAGTATGGGTGCAGACACTAGATCAAATGGAATGTGGTAAAGCAGCCAAAGAAGATTTGGCTAATGCCAGTCAGCGTATTCGAGGAATAACTGGTTGGAAAGAACCGGTATATTCTTTTTTTGCCTTTGCACATTTGGCTAACCTCAATCATAAAGAAGTATTGATTGAAGAAAAGAGAAGAAGAGAAGATGAACCAAGGCCTCCTCTTCTAGCCCTCCGAAGAAACAAGTAACTAGAAGAACGCATGAACAACCAAAGCTTGCTGAAAATATAACCCAAATGAAGAGATGGAAGATGTGCTACAAACAAAGAAGACCAAAGGAAAGAAGAAAGGCAAGTAACCAGACTACAAATTGCAATCTGATATAGAATCTGCAACCGATCTCAAATGAATCCTAGAAGAACGAATTCTGGGAAGCAAAATTGAATTCACCTTAGGCAAAATTTTTGGAACTACTAAAATTCAATTCCATGATGTAATTATTAATGTAATCAAAAGGAAAAGAAAATATGTTGGTGATGAAGCTGAAGAAATAGTACATGCTTTTTTGCAAGTTCTTTGAGTTTTTATACAGGATGAAGAGAAGCTGACTTCACAAGGAATTCATGTTGAAGCAGTTAAAGAGTTAATTGCAGCAATTGAAGCTGAAGATAAAGAAAGTATGAATGCAAAAATTAAAGAAGTGAATGTTGACAATGTAATGGTCGACAGCTCCAAACTACTTGAGCAGCCCAACTCTCAAAAAGAAGGCCATTGTCAAGCATTTTTTAAAAAAACTGAAAAGCCCTAGTCTAATTGTAGTTAGGTTTGATTTTTGCTACCTTAGTTGTTTGCATGGTAATTTGTTTTGTTATTTTGTATTTGGATTTCTTGTGTTTGATTAGCACATGATTTGTTTCTGTCATTTTGTTTAATTTATTGAGTGTGAAACTTGATAGCCTTGGTCGAGCTTGGTATTTTTTTGAACAGGATGAAGCTTGTGTTTGTCAATAGGTACTGAACATTGAGGAGCTAGGTATGTTTTCTTGTCGAGATTTTTACACATCACAGGGATTATGGGTTCATGAGCACTTCACATTGCACTTGTTGATGCACTGCACCCGGGGGTCGTCTCCTATTCTTATCAAATACTTCCATGCCATGGGTTGGAATTATGCACTTTTTCACCATCGTGGAGCACTAGTACGGCATGAGGTCTATTGCAACTATATGCAGTAAGTTTTAGATGCACGGGCACATAAGAGAGCACTTATCATTGAGCATGCACATTTTTTGCACACACCATTTGGGATATTCATCACAAAGTTAGGAACCTCTAGTTGAGAGTGTAAGGTGGTTGGGAGAGTTCAAGGGTCGTGAAGGACGCCACCAACTGTGAGATGGGTTGTTCTATTCTGGTCAACATCTTAAGGACCATCATTTTCTCGAGTGATTGTGAGATTTGGATGGGTGGAGCGGAGTATATCATATCTTTTTTATGAGAGTTTAGAGGTGAGAATAAGCGACTTTAAATTAACAAGGAATTTTGTTTGCATTTTGCATGATGCATGATCACATCTAGATAGGCGGGATCGTACGCTTTACATCGTCAGCGAGTATTTCTTGAAGAAAAAGAGGACATGTGTGCTGAAAGTGTGTGCAATTACAATAACAATAGGCCAAGGAAGGGAATAAGTCGTCCAAGATAAAAGATAGAGAAAAATAATCTAATTTATGAAAATCAACATTTTTTCCCATTTTTGATGGATTTTCGTAATTCTGCTCGCGTGGGCTTGTCGAACAGATGCATTATGATCATTTTGAGTACTCGAAAAACTATATTCAGAGTTCAAATAACGAAGTTATGATCCAAACAAGTTGCAAACAGGCATAGAGCAAAAAAAACGAAAATAGTGAAAAGATGTAGAAAAGCAAAAGCCAAAAGCTAAAAGCAAAAAGCCTAATGTGTGTGTGTGGATAGAAAACTATATAAGGAGAGAAGATTGAAGAGTTAAGGGCCTTCGCTCTTGCTTACAATTATATTATGTGAGAGAGGAGAGTGGAGGTTCGCATGCCAGAGTAAGGTCTAGTCATGCCAATTAGGAAGTTGGAGCTTTTGGATGCCAAAGCGTCGAGCATGCGCTCAAGGTTTTTAAGGTATGAAAATATATCTCACTTGGTTTTTTTTCAAATTGTTGGTAATTTCGTTATGTTGTGGTTGTGTGATGCTCTACCCACATTTGGGTTTTTAGTTGTTTTGAGCTTCAAGAGGCATTGTGTTTTGTCTTGTTTGTGGCTTGTGGTGTATTATCGAAGTTGTGTTGTGCATTCGACAAAGTCAATTACCCCAACCGGCACTCCTTAACATCTCGTTATCGGGTTGAGTGAGGCTTGTTCTAGATCACCGCTCGTGTAACATCTCTTTTTTGGTACCCCCGCTAAGGAGTGGCGAAATTGACATTGTTGTTATTTTGAATGTGAGTTTGTTTTGATTTCTTGTGATTGTTGAAAATGGTTGATGATTTTCCTGAGTTTCATCGTAATCATACTGAAGATCCCGAAAGATTTTTAGAAAAAATAGAGCTATGTTATTTGATAGAGAGAGTGACTAATCTTGAGGATAAACTCCAGATTTTCAGATATCAATTGCAGGGAGAAGCACGAAATTGGTTGCTTGACTTTGAGAGAAGCTTGAAATTTAGGAGACAAAATTTGGACTATGCGACCATTAAAAATGCATTTCTATCTAGGTTTAAAAAAAGAGAAAGTCAATGTGAGATATGGGCAAAAATAGAAACTTGTGTTCAAAAAGATTATCAATGTGTTGAGGATTTTGCTAGGGAGTTTGAAAGGTTGTTAATCGATGGAGTTTAACATTGTTAAAAGGTGATATAGCCCCAGTTATGTTGAAGATAATGTATATTGTAAATGGGTTGAAATTAGAAGATTGGAGAGTGAAATTAGAGGTAAAAAACCCTAAGACTTTTGAGGAAGCGGTGAAGATAGCTCAATACCAAGATAGAAAGACCAAAAGAAAAAAAGAGTTAGGGTTTGATGAACCAAGGGAAAGGTTGAGTTCAAGGCAAGTTGAGAGAAAAGTTTTTGAGGAGAAAAGAGCTAGTTATGCCTATCCTGAGAGAGGTATACTATATTCTCTATTTAGGAGAGATGAGTCGACTTGTGAGAAATCAATTGAATTATGTGAGGAGAAACTCCCTAGGGTGGTTGAGGATAAAAATACTTGTTTGACTAATTGGAGTGAAGAGTCTAGGAGTGTAAACTCATACCCATTGACCACATATACTTCTAGTTTAGTGATTAGTGATTTAACTAAAGAAGAGGGATCGACTAACGATACTTTGGAGCTTGAGGAATATAGAGATGAGCTATAGATGGATCTAAGTTGTAAAGAAGAAAAGGAGAGACCATATTGTTTTGAGGACTAAGAGTTTTCATGTTCTTTGGGAGAGGATAAGAGTCAAGAAAGTTTTAATATTTCTGATGAGGGAAGGTGTGATGAAAACTCTGATAGTCATGGTAGTGTTGATGAAGAGAGTAAATATAATTTAGAGAGTGAGCTTGTTTGCCTTGGTGATAGTATCGATGGATCTGATTGCTTGAAAGATGAGAAGAGAATTGAGGATGAATTTTTGGGTTTGTTAGAAGACCATGAGGGGGAGGGCTTAGAAACTGCAAGTTTTCAAGATGAACTTAAGGGTTTGAATTTGTTGCTTGATGAGTTTGCTGAGATTGGTTGTGAGTTTAATGATCAAGAGAGTATTGAGGATTTAGATTCTGACTCTTGTGGTGATTTTAGTGTTGGTTTTGCTGACTCTGATGAGTCTTGTGAGTTGGTTGGTGATGGTTTCAGTAGCCTTGGAGAGGCTTTTGTTTGTGGTGTGATGATGTGGTTTTGAGTAGACCTAATCTTTTACTCCTTGATAGTTGTGATGATGATTGTTTGGTTATTTTAGGCAACAATGTCGAAGAGAAAACTTCATTTGATAGTTTTTCAGTTTCTTTGAGTTCTCCTAAAGGTTTTGATGTTGTTTGTGATGATTCTGATTGGGGTTTTGAGGATCCTGAGAGTAAAATTAATGAGGATGTGAGAGAGAATTTGAGTACTGCTTTAAAAAGAATTGAGAATTTGAGGGGAGAGCAGTTTAAAATCAAGGAAATAGAGTTGAAAGGTATTTGTGAGGAGGTAGTTGGGGATTTGGTAGTTGAGGAGTCTTTGGTTGAGGTTTTAGACCCAAAATTGTCCTATTATGAAGATGTTATTTGTGATGATGTAGAGGTGAAAGATTCTTCAGTTTCTTGTGAGGTTTCTTATAAGGATACTATGGAAGGTGTTTACCACTCTTTGTGTGTGAAAGACTCAATGGAGTCTTGTATTGTTGATGATGAAGTGACCCCATTTGTGGATGTTATTGGTTCTTGTGGTGTTATGAGTCCGGAGTTGACTCCTTTTGATGTTGTGTTTGATTTGGATATTGAGTTGGGAGATCCTTACATAGTATATTTAGGAGAAGTTGTAGATGAATCAATGGATGAATTTGAGATTGGCAACAAAGAAAGGGTCAAAACTTTACTTAGAGACTCTAAAAGTAACATGGTTTTTTCTAGGGAGGATGGGTGGGATATGAAGATTTTGGATTATGGTTGGAATTTGAACAATTTGGAGGATGATGTATATTCCTTAGATGGAGAGAATTATCTCAAGGATTTTGATGAGAATTTCATGGATGAGTTTTGTCTAGCTGTAAAGGAGTTGTTTGAGACAAATGTGCCATTTGTGTTTATTGAGAAGATTAGAGATAGATCATGGGATTTGATTTTTTATTGGCTCATAAATGTTGCATCATTATATGAAAACGGCTGCCACACATGAATGTTTGCAGACTAGGGGAAGGGCTAAATATGTCAAGCATTTTTTTTGAAACTAAATTGCCCTAGTCTAACTGTAGCTAGGCTTGATTTTTGCTGCCTTAGTTGTTTGCGTGACAATTTGTTTTGTTATTTTGTATTTGGATTTCTTGTGTTTGATTAGCATAGGATTTCTTTCTGTCATTTTGTTTAATTTGTTGAGTGTGAAACTTGATAGCCTTGGTAGAGCTTGGTATTTTTTTGAATAGGATGAAGCTTGTGTTTGTCAATAGGTACTGAACATTGAGGAGCTAGATATGTTTTCTTGTCGAGATTTTTGCACATCACAGGGATTATGGGTACACGATCACTTCACATTGCACTTGTTGATGCACTACACTCGAGGGTCGTCTCCTGTTCTTATCAAATACTTCCATGCCATGGGTTGGGATTATGCACTTTTGCACCATCGTTAAGCACTAGCATGACATGAGGTCCGCTGCAGCTATATGCAATAAGTTTTAGATGCACGCGCACATGAGAGAGCATCTGTCATTGAGCACGCACATTTCTTGCACACACCATTTGGGATGTTCATCACAAAGTTAGGAACCTCTGGTTGAGAGTGTAAGGTGGTTGGGAGAGTTCGAGGGTCGTGAAGGACGCCACCAATTGTGAGATGGGTTGTTCTATTCTAGTCAACATCTTGAGGACTATCATTTTCTAGAGTGATTGTGAGATTTTGGATGGGTGGAGTAGAGTATATCATATCTTTTTTATGAGAGTTGAGAGGTAAGGATAAGGAATTTTAAATTAACAAGAAATTTTGTTTGCATTTTGTATGACGCACGATCACATCTAGATAGGCTAGGCACAACTTCTTCAGTGCATTCATAATTGTTGTGTGGAACATTGATTGATTTGTTGCATATCATGGATCCAATATTACATATTCTTTCAAATCATGAATGATTGCGCACGGAGTTCATTTCAAAAAATCATATTCCTGCTAGGGCACATTGCATAAAAAACAGGTTCATATCTAGAGAATGTTTATTTTGAAGATTCAAGGATCAAAGGAAAAGATCGTACACTTTACATCGTCAAAAATTATTTCTTGAAGAAAAAGAGGACATGTGTGGTGAAAGTGTGTGAAATTACAATAAGAATAGGCCAAGGAAGGGAATAAGTCGTCCAAGATAAAAGATAGAGAAAAATAATGTAATTTACGAAAATCAGTATTTTTTCCCATTTTTGATGGATTTTCGTAATTCTGCTCGTGTTGGATTGTCGAACAGTGTGTGTGTGTGTGTGTGTGTGTGGAAGTTCAAATGACGAAGTTAGGATCCAAACAAGTTGCAAATAGACATAGAGCAGAAAAAACGAAAATAGTGAAAAGCTGTAGAAAAGCAAAAGCCAAAAGCTGAAAGAAAAAAGCCTAATGTGTGTGAGTGTGGATAGAAAACTATATAAGGAGAGGAGAATGAAGAGTTAAGGGCCTTCCCTCCTGCTTACAATTGTATTATGTGAGAGAGGAGAGTGGAGGGTTGCATGCTAGAGTGAGCTCTAGTCATGCCAATTTGGAAGTTGGAGCTTTTGGGTGTCAAAGCGCCAAGCATCGGCTCAAGGTTGTTAAGGTATGAAAATATATCTCACTTGGTTTGTTTTCGAATTATTGGTATTTTCGTTGTGTTGTGGTTGTGTGATGCTCTACCACATTCGGATTTTTAGTTGTTTTGAGCTTCAAGAGGCATTGTGTTTTGTGTTGTTTGTGGCTTGTGGTGTATTATCGAATATTTAAAATTTTCAAGTTGTGTTGTGCATTTGACAAAGTCAATCACCCCAACCGGCACTTCTTAACATCTCATTATCGGGTTGTGAGTGAGGCTTGTTCTTGATCACCGCTCGCGTAACACCGTCTATAGCACATGCATGAGGAGGAAGAAGCTTGAATCATTCCAAGCAGTCACTACTCCCATAGGCATTCGACAAGAGCAATTATCCAATTTCTTATTGTGTGTCCAATTTCTTATTGTGTGTGTTAGCCATCATTGAAATAAATATCGACTGCGCGATTATCCTGTGCCTCCTAATACATGAGAATTCAAGGGTTTTTTGAGCTGCATTGCTACAAAAACTCTGTCTCTAGCCAATCTGTATGTATGTAGAGCCAATAGTATGGGTTGTTATAAGTATTTTCCAACCATGACTAAAGCTAAAAGAAAATGTTTATGTCATGTAAAAAGGGAGCTAAAAAACTTTTGACATGATGGCTAAAAATGAAGATATTTCGGAATTTTTTTTTGAATTGATTACTACTGACACATTGGCTGAAATATATGCACCTACTCATATAGAAAATCAGGTTGAAAATCGGTCCATAGAAGTATATACTTTAGATTTTTATCAAACAATTCAAGAATTTGTTGAGCAGGAAGACATTGGTTTACTCAACAAGGCTAAAGCGCAAGTGGAGAAAAAATACAAGACTGTGGATAAAAAACTCAAGCCTATGGCAGTCCCTTTACCTCTTGAAAGTGAAGGGCTAGCTGATAGGGCATAAAAAATCATCCAAATCTTTATGATCCTTCCAACATTGGTCACACGTTCACATCAGAAAGTATAAAAGAGCTCAAAATCGGTGAAAATTCTTTCCTTTTGGCAACTAAAAAACACTCTTTTATGCAAATGCTAATGAAAAATGAAAAAGCTTTTGCATTTTAGCCAAGTGAAATAGGTTGTGTGGATCCAAATATTTTGCCTCCTATGGTCATTTTTACAATCCCACAAGTGCCTGTTGAGATATCGAGCTCCACTCATGATATGCCAGGGTGACCGTTGTGCATTTATGTCACCGACGTGTTAGTTGCAGATGCGGTTGGTACACCGCCCATGAATAATAGCTAGATGACAGCTATCCTTATCTACTCTAGTTCGTGGCTTGGTTAGTATGCCACCTTAGATAGTTGAGTTTGGTTTGAGACCCATATATAGGGTTCTTCTATTTCTTTGTATGAGAGTTCTTTTGGCTTACACAACTAAGAAGAGGAAAACTGTTTTCAGCCTCCACCCTTGTGTGTATTCCCCCATTGTGCAAGCAAGAAAGCTACAAGTGAGACTCCTTCCTTCTCTCCCACAATCTTGACAGTGCCTTGGAATCTCAAGCCTATTCTGTTTTAAGGGCACATTTGCCCAAATTATTGGAACTTCTAAATGAGAATATCAAAATGAAGATTCTAGAATCTTCTTCAGTGCCTCACTCAAACGGATGGTTTACTGTGCCCAAGAAAATGGATCCTCATGATTCAAGTGAAATAGGTTGTGTGGAATGCCAAGTGAAATAGGTTGTGTGGATTCAAATATTTTGCCTCCTATGGTCATTTTTACAGTCCCACATGTGCCTTGGAATCTCAAGCCTATTCAGTTCCAAGGGCGCATTTGCCCAAATTATTGGAACTTCTAAATGAGAATATCAAAATCAAGATTTTAGAATCTTCTTCAGTGCCTCACTCAAACGGATGGTTTACCGTGCCCAAGAAAATGGATCTTTATGATTCAATCAAGATCTATAGCCTGTTAATCGTGTCACAATCCGAAATGCTCATTCAAATCCAATTGTTGACGAGTTTGTTGAAGCGTTTTTAGGTGTAGAGCAATTTATTCTATGGGCGACCTATATTCAGGATATGACCAATTTTAGCTTTCATTAGAAAGCCAAGATATTACCACAATGAAGACACCTCTTGGATTGGTCTGCATCTACACTCTACCACAAGGTGCAACAAACTCCATAGCCCATATGATGAATGACATGCACAAAGTCTTAAGAAACTTTATTCCACAACTTACTCTTCCATTTCTTGATGATGTACCTATCAAGGGATGTGAAGTAAATGAAAATAATTAGGAGCCTGACGAAGATGGTTGCAGGACATTTGTAGTTAACCATATTAATGATTGTGACTCAATTCTAATAAGGCTAGAAGAGATACATCTTACTCTTTCCGGAGCTAAGTCGATTTTTGGAGTAGAAGAAGTCCTAGTGGTGTTGGTCATCTATGTGGCCCCTATGGACACAAACCTTTTCCAATCAAGATAGATGCCATTAGTAGAATGCAAGAAAAATACAAAAATGTTTCAGAAGTAAGATGATTTCTTGGCGCATGCGTATTCTATCTCATATGGATACCACATTTTGCTCATGTAGCCAAAAATCTTTATCAATTATTAAGAAAATGCCAAAAATTCTATTGGGGTAATGAGCATACTCTCATTATGCGTAAATTAAAGAAGTTGTTAATTTCAGCCCCCACCCTCAAAAGGGCTGATGATTCAAATGGTCAACCTATCATTCTTAATGTGGATACAAGTCCCATTGGGATAGGATGGGCTGTTGGCCAAGAGGATCTTGAAGGTAACATGTATGCAATTCATTTGGGAGCAAAAGTTCTCAATGAACATCAAATAAGGTATGCATAAGTAAAAAGAAAATTGTGGGGAGTTATAACAACATTAAAGTGTGATCGTGAATACTTTATAGGTGCTTCCGTAGTGGTAGAAACTGATTATCTTCCACTCTTGTGTATGATTGCCAATTTCTCTATACCAAACATTGCTATGCTAAGATGGATTGCATATATTAAATATCTCAACCCCGAATTAAAGCATATTGCAGGAAAGGCGAATCTAGTTGCTAACATGCTATCACATGCAAGATATGACAATGAAGAAGAGTTGATGGAAGAAGATGAAACTGAAGAATCTATATACTTGCTAAATTTCATTTCATAGCTACTGAAAATACCTTTTTAGTTATTACATTTTATGGTCCAAAGCTTAAAACAACAAGGTGGTCAACTAGAAGCCAATATGCTCATTGCATTGCTCAAGTTCTAGTTCATTTGCTTGAAGAAGATTGGCTGAAGATCGACCAATATTTAAGCACAATGAAGAAGAAGGAGACTTGGATTGATGAGGAGTTCAAGCATATCAAGAGGAAAGCTTATGGATTTTTTCTTAAAGATGGACATCTATGGAAGCATGAAAAGAAGAAGAAAAGAGCGCATGTCCGAGTTTTAGGTAACAAAAGATTGCAACAACAGGTAATGAAGGAATTTGATAAAAGCCTGTGGACTGGCCATAGAGGCATATGGGGAACCTTTAATAAAGTCAAAGAAAAATATTGATGGCAAAACATGTATAGAGACATGGCACATTTTGTTAAAACCTGTTATATGTCAGATGTATTCTATGGTCAAGCATCGGGATGGGTTACAATTGACTTATACCTTATCTATACATTATGGATGTGTTATTGATCTTGTAACCATGCCTATAGGAATATGGAATATGCGGTATTTAGTGCTTGCAAGAGAGGATCTAACCAATCAAGTTGAAGGCAAAGCCTTAACAACCAAGACCACTCAAGTTGTTTGTCATTTTTTGCTTGAAGATGTGTTTTGCAGATATGGTTGTGTGGGTAAAGTAACTGTAGATACAGAAGAATTGAATACTGAAGAGGCATGCAAATTCTTTGCTCAATTGGGTATCAAGTTGGCTTTGACATCAGCCTACAATCCTGAAGGCAATGGAAAGAGTGAGAGAGGTCATCAACCTATTCTCAAAGCTCTAGCAAAGTCTTGTAGAGGAAATATCAAAGAATTGCCTAAAATGCTACCTTTTGCATTATGGGCTAACCGTACTACTCACATTTCAGTGACTAGCTATATGCCAGCTGAACTTATGCATGGACAAAAACCAATTATGCCAATTGAAGAATCTATTCTCACATGGAGTCTTCTACTTAGGGAGGAAGGCATTAGTAGAGAAGAGTTGTTGACTTTGTGCATATGGCAGCTAGAAAGAAGGCCTGAAGATGTTCAAGTAATTATTAAGAAGCTAATGATAGCAAAACTAAACAATAAAAGAAGATTTGATAAGCGACATGGACTTTGACCAATAGCAATTCAAGAAAACGATTGGGTGCTTGTCTATGACATCAACCTAGACAATCAATACAATGCTTCTAGGAAGATGATTACGCATTGGTTTGGTCCGTATATGGTAAAGGTCATTCATGACAATGCCATATATTCATTGGTTGAATTGAATGGGACTAGCATAAAGATACTCATAGCTGGAAAAAGAATCAAGCTCTTCAAACAAAGAGAAAGCTCAACATATGAGCTAGAAGACTTTGAATATAATTCAAGAGCATAAAGACATAGAGGAAGAAGAAGAGGTAGAAGATGAAGACATTGACATGGCTAAAGAAACTTCTTTTGACACTGCAAATCCATAAGACTGTGGCACATGCCACAAGATGTGCAAGTTAGGAGGGGGTGGATGTTATACGGCTACACACACACTATGTAAAAAAATTTAGACTCTGGTTTCCTTTTAGATTTAGAGAGCCAATGCCACTTTAGGCATTAGCGTTAGTGTCCATGGCTCAAAATATTAGATTTTTTTGGATAAGTTTTTAGTCAATTTTTGATATTCTATATATTATCTCTTGTAAAAATTCATAAAACTGTAGACAACTTTTAGATTAGGATGACATGTAAAAGAAAGCATGTAGCTTTCAACCAATTTGAGAAGATTTTATGTAAAAAGAGAGATTGAAAAAATTGCACAACACGCGATTGTTGTTTTTAGGCAGTAAATAGCACTTCGAAGGGGGAGATGAAGAAGAAGTGATCTGACAAAATTCTGGCCAGGTGTGCTGGTGTTTTACCCCCCTTTCAAACCAATGGAAGCATCAAATTGGTGATCTAAATAGCATAGAGGAAGGTATTATTTTATACACGTTTTTATCTATTAGAGTTATATCTTCTCATAATACTGAAAGAAACTGACAGGCTTCATCTCTGTTAGTATTCTTCTACATTTTCTAATTTATTTTTTGAGTATTCTTCTACGTGTTCAATTTCTTCAAATGCCTTCTCTTCCGTCTACTCATCTCCCTAAATCTACATTCACCCTATTGTCTCTTATCTTCAAGAACTTGGCTTGAAACCTTCAATGCTTCTCTTATCTCTACCATCTCCGGAGTCTAAGCTCTTGCAACCCCATACATTCTTCTCTTGCCAAATCCCTATGTTGACCTTCAACCCTATGTGCTGTGACACCATGTGCTCACACCATTCACATCTCTACAACATTCCCTAGAACCACTCCCTATGTCTAGGTCTAGTCTAGAGTATCAACCCCATCTATTGGAAATCAAAGCATCATAGTGTGTTGAAGTATATCTCACCGAATGGCTCGATGATGTGTGAGATAGCTCCTAGTCCACAATATCTCTAAATCCGGCAATTTGATTCAGAGACGTACGTGTAAATCATAAAGGAATTGAGTAGGGGGATTCAAATATGACCCGGCCTATGGCCCCATGTCCATCTTCTAGCAAAACTCCATGTACATTGGAAGGTCTATAGATAGGTCACCACAAAAGGAGGAGTCCACTTCATTCTCAAAAAATTTCTAGCCTCCTATCTCTTCATCTACGTTACCTACGTCTACCTCGTCTACATACTCCAAGCCCTCTTTGGCCTCCCTCCTATGCAATATCAATCCCTTCACCTGTATACTCTCCTCCTCTATGCTGATGAGTACATTTCTTTCATCATACACTCCCACACTCTGAGGAGATAATGGCACAACATACCACCATCAAGATTGTCGAGAATTTGGATAGAAGATTACATTTTTTAATATCACCTATAAGAGTGAGTCAACATTTGTGATTGTTTTGTGTCGTGATTTTTTAAAAAAAAAAAGGTCATCCATCTATTCGTAATGGGCCGCAAGGACAAATGTGTTGCGCAGATCCATCCATGTTTTCTTTGAATCTATTTTCGAAAATCTCGATGGATCTCACCGAACGATTGCTCGAGCTTCTTTCAATAACACTTGAAACCACTATACATCGAAGATAATCATGGAGAAGCTACGGTAATCCACTGAGATAAAACTTTGTAAATTTTCAAAAGACTCATCTCATCTATAACAATGTTCGTATTGGTGGCCCACCATCACCTCTCTTGCTCCAACTTTGCCATGATACCACAATTCATTGTGGAGCACATTTTGTTGATGCACTCAACATGAAAATATTGCCCACGTGACCACGCCACACTGTAGATTTTGTGTTGTACAATGAAACCATTAGATTAGTTTTCACATATAAAATTTAAATATGATAGCTTATAAAACATGTAGTTGTGGACATTGTTTGTTGTATGCTACTTTTCTATTGTGGACATTGGCAAAAAGATTATTATTATCCACTTTTGTTCTATTAAAATATAGATTTACCTCATAGATAGTAAAAAATCATTTTTTATAGTTTACTATATCGCTATATACTAAGTTATATGATACAATTACTATAATAATCTTCCATGGTGCCACTGGTATCCTGGAAGTTTGCAAGGATTCCACAATGCTGGGTATTTCTCTTATAATCTATATGTTGAGTTTGAAAATGTTTGCCTTCACACCAAATAGCATTGAACAATGCGTACTAGTAGTACATTGTTGAGATCATATTAATGATTTAGTTAAAGATGAAACATGTGAAATTATTATATCATATATAACTAAAAATAATTTAATTATAAGTATGTCTCACCTTTGATAAGCAACCTCGTTGTCGAAGGGTTTTCGAAAACAAAGTCCCATCCACAGAGGACCTTGATGAATTTCAAAATAGAAGATCAATCAAGTGAATAAGCAAGACGAGAAAATGATGCCAAGACTCTGTTTTATTTCTGCCAATAACAAATACAAGGTACAAGAAGAAGAAACCCGAGCGGCCTCTGGGCTTAGGCCACCCATACATATCGAAGAGAATTTCCAAGAGTATCGTCTTCATCCATGAGTGAGAAAGTGGATGAACGTGGATAATCTTCTGTTCCAAGTTCCATCATGGTGGCTATTTACTGATGCTGAGATGGATTACGGTTAGAGACAGTCTTCAAATTGTCCATATTTATATATTATGTTAGCCTTCAATTTGCCTTGTTCCTGGATCTGTCTGACCTAGAGATAGTCATTAGTTGTGGCTAATAAGTAAGATTTCTGGCACTCTTTATCATGAACAAACATAATTTCTGTTGGGGAATATGGATGGTCAAAGGAAAGCTTAGAATCTACCTTGGAATCTCATGTTTTCTCATCAAGCATGATGCACAGGCATGAGAAACAGAAATAGCAATCAGTGAGCTCAAAATTTGGACAGCACTTCTTTCTTCAAGATAGTTTGATGGTATGGTTCAAGGATTGATGGTACTTAATTCCAAAGGAATTTACTGTGGGATGAGCATCTGTACTCGGCTCTTCATGAAGCATTGACACGCCATCATCTGGTTTAGAAGAAAGCTTTGCAACATTTGGATGAGGGATTTCCAATTCAAAAGCTTTTTAGACCATATCTATTAGCACTGTATGGGAGAACATACTATTTTCCAAGCTCAAGTACCAGTTGTAATTACTGTTGTTATTCTCCCAAGGATGACTGTCCTAATTTTCCCTAGAACGAGTGTTTTTCTTCTCCCCAAGATGGCTATTCTTCTCCTCAAGACGGGCAGTTATTCTTCTTCTCAGGACAAGTTGTTCTCCTTCTTCACACATATTAGAGTGTGTCCCTCTCATGAGCTGCAACAGAGTTGATACAAGTTTCATCCCTCCAGACTTGAATCTTGCCCCTTTGGTAACCTACAAAAAGGTAGTCTCCTTTGACTGCAAGGGTTTGCACTACACCTAAATGCAAAGATCCTTCAAGTACACACAGAGGACTACAATTAATACGCCACCATAAATGGATCGTGCCATCCCAGCTGCCACTGTACAGAACATCTCCATCGACACACAAGTCAGAAATGTCCCCTTCCCTTCTCAATTCCACTCCCAGCACTAACCCCACAAGTAGATGGTGCATATCCAAACTCTACACCTTCAGACTTAGCAAATGTTGATGCTGCACTAACCCCACAAGCAGATGGTGCATATCCAAACTCTACACCTGCAGACTCAGCAAATGCTGACGCTGGTGGTCTCAGCACCCTTCAAAATGGCCACAAGCCTACACTTGCTCCACACAGTCTGCAATCCAATCGATCAATTCATGCCGCACTATGTCCACCATCCAATCGATCAATTTAGCAACATACTCGACCATCAGCGCGATCAACACATTAACAAGTGTTCAGTTATTCAGCATGATCCTCTCCATAATCACGTCATATATGGGACATCCAAACATACTGCAGTCCGTTTTGCTTCATAATTTCTCTTTGTGGCCTTATTTTAGTAAAGAATTGCAATCATGTCATTGTTATGTAGCAGTCCTCCCTTTGAACAATCCTTCAGCAGGCCACCACCATTTCTTTGTTGTGATGTACTCCAAATTGTTATATTGACCTGCTGAACTTGAGTTCCCAAAGAAGAAGGGTCTTCTTCTTTTCAGGATGAGCTGCCATGCTTTTTTCTTAACATATCTGAGTGTGTCACCTATATTGGTTGGATGGAACTGCCCCTAAAATCTAGGACTCGTCACTGAAAAAGCAGGAATCGGTGCCCGCTTTTACAAAAATAAAAAATAACTTGCTATATCCGTGTTTAAGCTCTAGCAAAAAGCTTAATAGGGAAACTCGAGGAGATGGTTCTGGCCCTTGGGCTCGTGGAGACCATCGACTAAACAGAGCTTGGAGGAAGTCATACTTCGTCAGTACGTCAGTGGCACCACTCCTTACGAGCAATTGACCTCCTACCAGGCCCACCTCGTGGTCTTCCAATAGAACCAACAAAGTTTTTTGATACTTCTTTATTTGTATCAACGTCAGCATGCCAGTTGCCAAGTGCTTTTACTAAGGTTTCTTTGATTGTTTCTTGGCTGAAATCACCCCATATTCCAAGGACTATTGAATTTATACTGAAAGCATCCAATAGGCACTATACTTCCCATACTATAGCTCTGCAAACTCCCTTGCTGCAATTTCCTGTGCATTATCTCCTCGACGCTTTATAGACCCCAGCAATTGTGTGAGTGTAAGTTCCAACTTATCCTTTGGCATCAAAGGGTACTGAACAACCTCAGAAAACAAGGATAAAACTTGATTGAAATATTTTGATAAGCATCTGAAGCCAACAGACATTTCAGACTCACTAGATGTTTCAATCTATGCTACAGTCTCCTCTAATATTGTATCCAATCTTTCTGCAGGATGCTGAGTTGTGCCTCCACTACATTGGACAGTCGAACTAATGAGGGCAAGTCCAAGCTTTTCAACAGGGTCATTCCTGCTTCACCCATTCATCAAGTCTCCTAGTCATCCATTTGTAGGGCATTCTTGTATTTCTTCTTATCTTAGATCCAGGATTTCTTATATTGCTTTGACAGCTTCAGCAAACTACCTTGGCATCGGTTCAATATTTTTGACACACACACACACACAAGCATTCTTTCACACACACGCAGAGATAAATGCACACATATAATAGTATTTACAATGGAACAAAGTCCCAGCACACACACAGGTTTAAGACGATAACTTGAAACACACTTACGGGAAAACTAGGGTTCGTACACACACAAACATGCAAGCCACACGCAGAACAAAATGCAAACACAATGATTAGGTATACACAAAATACGAATGTCACACACACAAACTTTTTGGTGGATTCCATACCTCGGATGCGCAATAGCATGACATCCAGCCCCTCTGATCCTGCACATCCTCCAGATGGGCCAACTACCCATGATCATTGTCGTCAAGATCCACGTACAGATCAATCTCTTCATTGTCTATTTTCGGTATATCAGCAAGGTTATCTGTCATATCATTTATCAGCACGGATTGAGAGCATCGACTAAACAGAGCTTGGAGGAAGTCATACTTCATCTGTACGTCAGCGGTACCACCCTTTACGAGAAATTGACCTCCTACCAGGCCCACCTCGTGGTCTTCCAATAGAACCAACAAAGTTCTTTGATACTTCTTTATTTGTATCAACGCCAGCATGCCAGTTGCCAAGTGATTTTACTAAGGTTTCTTTGATTATTTCTTGGCTGAAATAACCCCATATTCCAAGGACTGCTGAATTTGGATTGAAAGCATCCAATAGGCACTATACTTCCCATACAATAGCTTCGCAAACTCCCTTGCTGCAATTTCCTATGCATTATCTCCTCGACGGTTTATAGACCCTAGCAATTGTGTGAGTGTAAGTTCCAACTTATCCTTTGGCGTCAAAGGGTACTGAACAACTTCAGAAAATAAGGATAAAACTTGATTTAAATCTTCTGATAAGCATCTGAAGCCAACATACATTTCAGACACACTAGATGTTTCAATCCATGCTACAGTCTCCTCTAATATTGTATCCAAACTTTCTGCAGGATGCTGAGTTTTGCCTCCACTACATTGGATAGTCGAACTAATCAGGGCAAGTCCAAGCTTGTCAATAGGGTCATTCCTGCTTCACCCATTTATCGAGTCTCCTAGTCATCCACTTGTAGGGCATTCTTGTATTTCTTCTTATCTTAGATCTGGGATTTCTTGTACCGCTTTGATAGCTTTAGCAAACTACCTTAGCATCGATTCAATATTTTTGACACACACACACACACAAGCATTCATTCATACACATGTAGAGATAAATGCACACATATAATAGTATTTACAATGGAATGAAGTCCCAACACACACACCGGTTTAAGACGATAACTCGAAACACACTTATGGGAAAACTAGGGTTCATACACACACAAACATGCAAGCCACACACAGAACAAAATCCAAACACAATGATTAGGTATACACAAAACACAAATGTCACACACACAAACTTTTTGGTGGATTCCACACCTCGGATACGTAGCAGCATGAAATCTAGCCCCTCTAATCCTACGCATCCTCCGGATGGGCCAACTACCCATGATCATTGTCGTCAAGATCCACATATAGATCAATCTCTTCATTGTCTATTTTTGGTATATCAGCAAGGTTATCTATCATATCATTTGTCTCTGCTACTGGAGTTTCTTCTCATTGCTCTTCTCTTGCAAATTCTTCCAATGCATAATCCTCATCTCTTTTCTTGAAAATCTTGATTCTTTTTCGTGCAATGGGCACTCTGAGCACTGTCCCATCCAATTCTCTCAGCTCATATGTTGCATTGTCAAAGACATGTCTGACTATGAACGACCCAAACCATCTTTTCACCATCTTCCAAAGTGCAGTATACTGATTTTCAAGACTGATATTAAAGACTAATACCCAGTCTCCCTCTTCTATTGCTCTAGGCCGCAAGCGATGCCTGCTGTCAAACCTTTCCTTATTTCTAAGTCTAGCAACCTTCAACCTGTCAATAGCTAGCTGAATATCCTCTGGTCTTCTCTCCAACTACCGGATCCGTAGAGCTAAGAGCTCCTCTCTTGTCAAATCCTCCTGCCAAGGTAAAACTCACCAAGTCAAAACACATGTCTTAGTCGGCATAACTGGTTTCTGACCATACATCAACTCTGCGGGCATATATCCTGTGGTAATACTGTGAATCGTACGATCAGCCCACAAAGAAAATGGTAGAAGTCTTGGCCATTCTCCAATCAGTCCTCTGCATGATTTGGCTAATGCTATCACTATCGACGGATGCCCTCTTTCACTCTTTCCATTTCCCTCTGGATTGTATGTTGTGGTTAGAGCCAACTTGATTCCTGGTTGAGAGAAAAACTCCCTATCTTCATCTGCATCTCATTCACTACGATCTGCAGTGATCTTACCCACACAACCATACCTATAGAAAATTTCTTCCAATAAGAACTTACACACTCCACTAGTGGTCTTCGTTTCCAAAGGTCTGTCCTCAACATGATTGGTAAGATCCTCTCTAGCCAATACAATATATCTCATCTGCCATAGACCCATCGCCATGGTAACCAAGTCAACTGCCCACTTATAACGAATGCATAGCGGATACGTCGGGTGAAGCTCGTCTCGATGACGCACTACGGAATACATCTCATAGTCTCTACAAAGCGAGAAACATCTCTGTACATGCCTTTCCACCAATATTTTTCCTTGATTTTCTCATAAGTAGCCCACACTCCTCTATGACCAGCCCAAGGACTCTCATGAAACTCTCTCATCACCTGTAATTGGGTCTCTTCATTGTAGACAACCTGCAAGGGTAATCCACCTCTTTTCTTCGGGTGCTTTTAAAGAAATCTGTCCTTGAGAAAATAACCATAGGCTTTTCTTTTGATCTTCTTGAACTCTTCATCAGTCCATTCATCTCTTTTGCTTAGTGTACTAAGGTACTTGCCAATCTGCAACCAATCTCCAACATAGAGTTCTTCTATGAAAGCCACAATATCATAGACATGGCAAACATGATCAACCATAGCGGCTAAAATTTATGCATCATCCTCTTCTGCAAAGTAGTGTCTCCCCATCATCATATCTGGCTCTAGACAGCATATCTACCACTGGATTATCCTTCCCTGCTATGTGTTTAAATTCTGGATTTAATGACTTGATGTATGCGATCCATCTCAGCATAGCTATATCCAGAGTAGAGAAACTCGTAATCATACCTATCAATGGCAAGCAATCTGTCTCTACCACAACTGGGGCTCCAATAAAATACTCCTTGTTGCATTTGAGAGCCATAACAATTCCTAGTAATTCCCTCTTGATTTGCGGATACCTCCTCTGTCTCTCATTGAGGAATTTCACCCCAAACCGAAAAGTGTACCTATTTCCATCTGCATCATCTTGACCCACAGCCCAACCTATGCCAATTAGAGTAGTGTCAACTATCAATACAATAGGCCTTCCGCAATTATAATCCGCTTTCCTGAGAGTAGGAGAAATCTGCAATAACTTCTTCAATTTCTGCATGGCTCTAGTGTGGCTCTCATCTGAATAAAATTTCTGCCCCTTTCGAAGCAGCTGATATAAACAATCTGCTATGTGTGCAAAATGGGATATCCAAATCATGTAAAACACACATAATCCAATGAATCTCCGTACCTCTAAAGTGGTAGAAAAATACTCTGTAATCTTTCCTATAGCATCCACCTTTGCAAGTGAAGGTTTCCTGCCATAATACCCACACATATGTCCAACAATGACGACCTCATTTTCTCCAAAAACAGATTTCTGCCTTGATAGTGTCAAGTTCACTTCTTCTAACTTGGCCAAAATCTTTTCACAAGCTGCAATATGATCAACCACAAAGTATTTGCATCACTGCTCATTTAGACTCTCATTCTTCTCTTCTTCTGCACACCCCTTAATGGGCACATCATCCAAGAAAGGCATGGTAAGCTAAGGTATGTACTCACGAAGGACCTTATGCATGGCATTCATCATATGCACAACAGAATTAGTGGCACCTTGAGGCAAGGTACACATCCTGACAAGCCCAATAGGAGTTCTCATAGTGGTTAGGTCCCTGCTTTCCAAGGCCAGCTGAAACTGATCATATCCCGAATACAAGTCACCTAAAGAATAAATGGCAGGTCCAGCAAATGCTTCTGCAAACTCATCCACAACTAGATCTTTACCAACATTCCTTATAGTAACTCTGTTTACTGGTTTCATGTCAATATAAATCGGAGAGTACCATTTTTCTTTGGAACCGTAAACCACTTATTTGAGTATGGTGCAAATGACGGCTCTAGGATTCCCATCCTGATTTTCTCATTCAACAAGTAAACTAGCTTTGGGAGGTGTGCCCTAGGCATCATAATAGGTTGGAGGTTCCATGGAATATGAGGAATAGTAAAGATCACCATATGCGCAACAATATCTGGATTCACACATCCAATCTCATGCTAGAAGAAAGCAAACCCCCTTCCATGTCGTTCAAGCATATCCTGAAGGCACTGCTTCTCTTAGGGTAGCAAGAAATCACCATTTCCAATTTTTAATTCAGCAAGAGTATCTACTAAAAATTTATAGCCTATATGCTCTCGATTCCTCAAAATTGACTGCTTGGCAGCCCTTTCTATTTGCTGATCAATGTCAGGTGGAAGCGGTCTAGCTACCGGCTTCACCTTCTTATCCATAGTCTTGTATTTCGTGTCAACCTTGGCTTCATTATGATCCTCTGCATTACTCAAATCATGCTCTAAATCAGCATTCTGCCCTCTAGTGGTGGCTGAATATCCTCAGCCCTTTGCTGTATGGACTGCATAGAAACAGCCCTAGACTCTCGATGCTGAAATATTTTAGCAGTAAACTCTGTTGGCTGAAAGTTTTCAGCCCCATGTGTCTATGTAGGCTGATCATAATCAGCCGGAAACTCTGTTTGCTGAATTTCTTAAGCTCTCAATACTTTTTGCTGAGTCACCTCAGCCTCTGACTGTATTTGTGACACAAAATTTGAAATTTCATGAAACATGTCAGGGACTACACTGATACATTACTGAGACAACTCTGCATATAAGCTTTCAGCATATTTTCCATCTCTATCATCATATCTGCACAAACCATACTATCATACATCCCATCTATATGCTCATCATCCTCTAAAATACCTGCATTTTTCAAATCTTTCTCCTTCCTGCATATGTAGTGCATGGCAGCTCTAGGCAACTTAGAAATATTCTGATAACTCATCAAACTATTTTTGCTGAAATTCCAACAAAATTGAAGGAGAAAGCACTACTGCCAGGAGGCAAGAACTCCAATCTCCTCTGCTTTGTACCACCGTCATCTCGCGGAACAGCGGTACCTAATGAAAACCCGAATCCCTCACAGTGAGCAAAGGCGCATCTCGAAGAGTATCCCTGTTTCTAGCATGATTTACACACACAGTCATAAATTGGATTGCTCTCATACCATCTTTACTATGAATCCATGCATAAGCAAATCCATCATCCATTACTTTCGTCTCCATGTGCATCTCTGTGATGAATGGCTGTCCTAGGATTATGGGGTAAGAGCATGAATCATGCACAAAGAAAAGGAAATCCTCCTCTACATCTCCAATAGAAATCCTGACATTGGGACAAGCAACATACAAATCACATGTAGTGTTGTTGGCGGCTCTCATACGCCACCCATGCTCTGCATCCATAGGCCATCTATTACTTTCATAAACTGCATGAACTATGAGATTAATCTGTGAACCATGATCCACCAAAGCAACATAAGGCACCTATTTCTCTCCAATTTTTACCATTGTTTTTGTAGTTGCCCTAGCCCAATGACTCCATGAAAAGTGACTGCGCGGTACCAAGATAGGCTCATCAGTTTCAGCATAATGCATAGGCTGAAGTCTCTTCTCTGTCTGCGGAAAAACAGAAGCATTCTCAACCATAACCTCATCCTCATCTTCATCCAACTCCCCAATCAAAACTCCCTATGTATCAGTAGTAGGCAATGTATGTCTTTTTCTCTTCAGGACTTCTTGGAACTGATCTTGAAACTCTCTTTTCGAGATGCCCAAAACCTCAGAAATAATAAAAGTCACCTCACTACCAAGTATCTTGTCATTAAAGATTTTCTTCATGTCCATAGATGTCTCAATATCGGACATTAATCTAAATCCTGGTTGCTTTCTCTATCTAGGTTCCTGCCTCTTTTCTTTGTTTTGAGCATCCTCCATTTGTCGTTCTGTCCCTAGTCTCGAAGACGGCCCTGCAGTAGGTGGAGTAACAAACTCACGCCCTCTAGTGTTTTTAACTGCATTTGGATTCTCTTCATCTCTCTTATGCTTCTCCTCAACAAGTACATCTGCTCCCTGAGACTTAGCCAAGCAGGCATAAATACTGTACCTGTAACAGGGGAATCCCAACCTGTCTCAGATCTGATGCAGAACTTGCACTAGTCAAAATAGTGTGCTGGATTTTCCCCTTGTTTGCCATCTCTATAGCATAGGTCCATAATGCTGATTGACTCTCTGATCCTTTCTCAATCTAGACTCCATATGTAGAAGCATCTCCTCTAGCCGCCACATAAGAAGTACACATAGTCATGTCATCTACTAATTTCTTCATTCCGCCTTTCCCAAAATTGGTAGCAAGTAGAGCTCCTGTTTCAGTCAACCAGATCTTGCCATCTTGTCTCCAAAATACCAAATTCTTCCTCCTTGCATCTTGAAAAGATTCGCAATCCTTGCAATACTGATGGTCCATACTATCACACCAAATACATCTTCAATCTCTCCTAGGTGCACTAGGAGTAGAAGAAATAGTAGGCGCGGTCGAGGCAAACTACTCTTTTAATTTTCCCACCAATTCTGCTTTAATTAACTCCAATGTCAAATACATTATGCCTTTGATTATATCATCAAGAGAGGAAGGAACCAAAGGAGCGGATGATTTTGGAGCAGAAGGAGCCAGCATCGGTCTTGGAACAGGAGGAACAGGAGGATTAGAAACAGTAGGCACTAGCATAGGCCAAGTAACTAGCTGAGGAAGAGAAGAAATGGCAGGGGTAGAAGCAGACATAGGAGCAGAAGATGACGTCGGAGTCACAGATCCATTCTGTAGGCAGATCTTCCATATCTGCCTCTTGGTCAAAGTCGAGACCGCATCTTGGGCGTCTTGCCAATCTGTTTTAAGACCTATAGGCTGTTACAACTATATATATCATCTCTCACTTGACTTGGGTCTCACCTATATATACTAACTCTACATCAATATGAATCATTCTTTGGGAGCATGTCTTGTGTATCTCTCTCGTACTCTCTCTCTCTCTCTCAACATGGTATCAGAGCTATGGATGCGTAGCAACAACAAGGAAGATAAGTTGTTTCATTGTTTATACTTGATTGAATTCTTTGCACAAGTGATGATTTGATACATGAACTTGTTCAAATTAGAAGTATTAGTTAATTTTGTCCAGGTGCGTAGCTCTCATCGTGCTCTCAAATCCTGTCAAAACCGCTTGTCAATCGGAGTTCTAGATCAAAAGTTATGACAGTTCAGGATTCAAGACAGCAATTCTGCTCAAATCTGCGATTCTTTATTTAAAACTGTATTTCTAATTACAGTTTGTTAATCCCCAATTACAGTTTATTAATCGCTCGTCTTCGTTAATGATGTTGATTACGACAAGCAAACATCTTGCTATTTTTAGCGATGTTTTATTATCATTCACGTTCTTTGCTCGACCGAAATAGCACTTTTCTTATATGCATCATCTCGTCTTGCACGTTACGCCTCTCTATTTCGGGCTATCTTTTTAGTCACTCAATACTTTTCGTCGTTCTTACGTGCATATCCCTATTTTGATTGTCATGCGTCTCAACTACGCTCATCTTGATCATGGTTTGCAGATTCTGCGATCTCATCTTATTTGTTTTCTCTCGACATACAGGCATGGCCAATTGCGTAATTGTTAACGGATATCCGTCTGGCCAACGTTTGGTTCCCTTCTTCCAAGGACAAGGCTTTCCTGGGTGGAAAGCAAAGATGATGCTAATTCTTGAAGGTGACGAATTATTTGATATTGTTTTGGGCGACCTGTCTTGCCCAGTTCAACCTATTGATGTGATGAATAACAATTCTGTGATTACTGATGGTCCATTATTTGAACAATGGAAAATTGATCATACTGATTGGATTCGTCGTGACAAAGCGGCTCGTCGTTATATATTGTCTGCACTTCCTGACTCACTTATGTTGGATGTCTTTCATCTGGAAACCTCTCATGCTATTTGGGAGTATCTTATCTCAACGTTTGAGAAGAAATCGGTCACCAAAATTTTATATCTCCAAACTTGTTTGAAGAATCTTCAATATAAGGTTGGTACCTCTATGCACTCTCATATCGAGGCTTTTAAAGACATTATCAATCAGCTTGGTGCTGCTGGCGCTCCTGTTGCTAAAAATCAGATTGTTACTCAACTTCTTCATACCATCAAAGATCCTTTATATGACAATATCATCACTATTTTGTCTAACAAGGATGATATCCACTTTGACAAAGCATGTATATCTCTTATTGAATATTCTCAACGACATGAGCATCATTTGGAAAAATCTGATGCTGTTTTGGTCACTCGGAAACAAAGGGATTTTGATGCTGCTTTTGTTGTTCGCAAGCGTCCTGCTTCACGTTTTCAGCAGGGTGGACACCCTAATCCAGGTAGTAAATCTTCTCGTCTTACTTATCCTAACAAACATTGTTCTTATTGTGATAAGAAAGGTCATGTGGCTTCTGATTGCTGGGAACGTCAATATGATGAGGAGCATGGAGTTACTACAAAGCAACCTCGCTCGTCCAAAAGTTTTCCTCCTTGTGATTATTGTGCACATACAGATCATCCGTCTCGTCGTTGTTATAAACACAGATATGATGAAGAACGTTCTCGAGCTTATATTGTTCAACAAACTACAACTGAGGATGATCATACTCATCAGGAGCTCAATTTTGTCCATCATGATATCTCTCCAGAAAAGTTACTTCATGTTCATGATGGTTCTCTATTCATCGTTGATTCAGGTGCCACTCGAAACATGACATACCAATCGCAGTGGCTTCACAATTATCATTCTCTTCCTCTCAAGAAGTTTGTTTACCTTGCGGATGATACGACTTGTCAAGTCAAAGGAGTGGGTGATTTATATCTGGGGACTGTTTCATCTACTAGAATATTAAGAGGAGTTCTTCATGTTCCAGATTTGCAAAGAAATCTTCTTTCTGTTGCTCGTCTAGTTGATCTTGGTTTGTTTGTTGGCTTTGATCATAATCAATGTCGTATAGAGAAAGACGGGCATACTATAGCAGTGGCTTCTCGACATGGTAATCTATTTGAGCTATCATTGAATGATACAGTTGCAAATGTTGTTACTGCCCCTGGAGATGCAGATTTGCAAATTATGACATCAACGATTTGCACACTCCGATTTTGCCAAAATTCTTGATCTTCATCGTCATGGTCTTGTGCAAGGCATGGATCTTAAATCTCATCCACGTATGGGAATATGTGAGTACTGTGCACTTGGAAAACACCATCGTTCACCTTTCCACACTTCTACTTCATCACATTCTTGTTCTCTCTTGGATTTGGTTCATACTGATATTTGCGGTCCTTTTCCTGCCTCAAAGTCTCAATATCGATATTTTATAACTTTCATTGATGATTTCTCACGGTACACACATGTCTATCTTCTTCGACATAAGTCTGAGGCTTTATCTATATTTAAACAATACAAGATAAGTGTGGAGCTTCAAACTGGATTCTCTATAAAGACGCTTCGTAGTGACAACGGCGGTGAATATGTATCCAATCTATTTGATGACTTCTGTAAGGATCAAGGTATTCATCATGAGTTTACAGTTCCTTATTCTCCTCAGCAGAATGGTGTTGCTGAGCACAAAAATCGCACGATTCTTAATGCTATACGTTGCATGCTTATACACTCTGGTTTGTCTCAAAAGTTTTGGACTGAAGCACTTCTAACAGCTGTTTTTATTTAAAATCATCTTCCAACTACTGCACCTGCTGGTAAAATTCCTATAACAATTTGGACAGGGAAGACACCTTCAGTCTCTCACTTTCGCACATTTGGCTGCATTGCTTATATTCATGTGCCCAAGGACACTCGACATAAGTTGGATCCTCCAGGTTTGAAGGTTATTTTTCTTGGTTATTCAGATCATTCCAAAGGTTACAAATTTTATGATCCTTCTTCTCAAAAGGTTATCATTAGTCGTGATGCTATATTTGATGAGAAGACTATGGGTGGCACATGGTCGTCAGATGTTTCAGATGATACACAATCTTTGCTTAGTGCATTTCCTTACTTACTTTGTGATTCTACTAATTCTGATGATCATAAACCTCCTTCACCTCCAAAGAAGATTGATGAAAATTTGGAGATCTATGTTGATCTTCCTATTGAGATAGAGCATGGATTCTATTCTATTGAATATGATGTCTTTAATGATGCTATGTATGTCCAAGAGGATCCAATATCGTATATGGAAGCTATCAATTCGTCTCAAAGGGATCAATGGCAAGAAGCTATGCAAGCTGAGTACGATTCTTTAATCTCCAAAGGTACATGGATTCTTACTGAACTCCCCCCAAATCGTGTTCCTATCAAATGTAAATGGATTTATAAAACCAAGACCAAAGCTGATGGCTCGTTTGATAAGTTCAAAGCACGACTTGTTGCAAAAGGTTACTCATAGATTGCAGGAGTAGATTATCAAGAAACATTTTCTCCCGTTGTGTGCTCCACAACTGTTCGTATGATTTTGGCTTTTGCAACACTATTTGATCTAGAAATTCACCAAATGGATGTTAAAACGGCTTTTCTCAATGGAGATCTTGAAGAAGAAATCTATATGGAGAAACCTGAAGGTTTTATGATTGCAAGAAAGGAGCATCTTGTATGTCAGCTTCATCGTGCATTATATGGATTGAAGCAAGCCTCTCGTGCTTGGTATATTAAGATTGATCAGTTCCTCACATCTAAAGGTTTTGTTGCATGTTTTGCTGATCCAAATCTTTACATCAAAAGGGAGGACAAATATTTTATTATTCTTGCTCTATATGTTGATGATACTATTCTTGTGTCAAATAATATTGTTTTCTTGGATGCTATGAAGAAGCTTTTATCGACTGCATTTGAAATGGTGGATCTTGGTGAGATACATTCTTGTTTGGGTATTCAAGTTCAATGACACTGACAACAAGGAATTCTTCTTCTTCTCCAGACAAAGTTTATTAATGATATTGTTAAGAAGTTTGGGTTGACAAATGCGCATTTTGCTAACACTCCCATTCTTTCAAGCTCTACCAAGGGTACATCTACAACACGCAATGAAGAATCAGCCATTCATCAACCTTTTGCTAATCTTGTTGGTTGTCTTCAATTTATTGGTTTAAACACAAGACCATATATTTTATTTGCAGCTAACTTTTTGGGACAGTATCTTTCTTCCCCTTCCACTATTCATTGGAGTGCTGCAAAACGTATTTTTAAGTACCTCAAGGGTACTAAGGAATTTGGTCTTATTTATCGTCATCGAGAGGATTCTTCTTTATCTTCTTCAACTTCTCTTGACCTTATTGGATATACAGACGCTGATTGGGCAAGTTCACACTTATCCATGCGATCTACAAGTGGGAATTGTTTCTTTGTAAATGGATGTTTGGTTTCTTGGTCCAGCAAGAAACAACGATGTGTTGTGGTTTCTACAACTGAAGCCGAATATGTTGCTGCATCATTAGCAGCTCGAGAGCTAGTTTGGCTTCGACAACTACTTGCAGATTTGGGACATCCTTCATCATCTAGTACACCTCTTCGATGCGATAACCAAAGTGCTATTATTCTTACCAAAGACTATATACAACATAGTAAATCAAAGCATATTGCTATTCATTATCATTATGTTCGACATGAAGTCAAGAAAGGTTCCATTATGGTGGAGCATTGTCCCAGTGATCAAATGGTTGCAGACATCTTCACAAAAGCTCTTAGTGAAGCTCACTTTAGCTCATTAAGACATGAACTTGGTATTGCTCCAAGTTCTTGTCTCACTGATTGAGGCATGTATCATTGTATTTAAGAAAACTTTATAGTAAATCATTTTTGTATCGTAGGTATGTGTAGGGGCTCGGGTTTTTCCCTTGTTCTCCCCAAGGGTTTTTTCACTCGCAGCCAGAGACCTTTGTTTGAGTGGGGATGTTACAACTATATATATCATCTCTCACTTGACTTGGGTCTCACCTATATATACTAACTCTACATCAATATGAATCATTCTTTGGGAGCATGTCTTATGTATCTCTCTCGTACTCTCTCTCTCTCTCAACATAGGCTTCGTGCGATCCTCAAGAATCTCTCCTAATTCTTCCTGAAGAGCAAAATTTGCAGCTTGCAAGAAAAGCTCAACTTTCTCAATATCCAATGCTCTTTGTTCAGTAGCATCAAGCCTACTATACCTCTCTTCAAATTCTCGTATCAATTCTGAAGCAGCTAGACCTTTGTTTGGCATGTAGACCCACTCTCAAAATGACCGTCGTATAGCCATTCCAAAGTCCTCAAGAAAATACTCCTCTTTCAGGGCCTTCTTAAAATCTTGCCAATGCGAATTTTGAAGGAAAAGATCAGTCACTTTTACCCTCAAGGCGGGTGTGACAAGGCGAAGAAAATATTTACTCATAAGTCATGTCGGTACTCCAAAAAATCCCATCTTAATCTCATACGTCTTCAAATAAGCCGATACATTACGGCCATCAAATAGCTTCTTTTCATTTTCAATTGCTTCAATCCCCTTAGTCGCACTGATTGCATTCTCTTGCTCCGAATATAGTTGCCTTTGTTGAGACAACTGTTGTTAATGTAAATGCTGCTGCTGCTACATATACAATTGTGTCTGCTGATTTTGAAGTTGCATATACGTAGACATATTCTGCAAAATCTGCTTTAAATAATCTGTAGAAGTACTTGAAGCAGAAGTCGATGATGGAGTCGAAGTAGAGGACAAAGTAGGAATCATAGAAGGGGCTGAAATTCATGCTGAAGTATCTCCCATCCTGAAATTTTTTTAAATGCGACGCTTCCACATCGGGTTTACCAAAGATGTCAAAGGGTTTTCGAAAACAAAGTCGCGTCCACAGAGGACCTTGACGAGTTTCAAGATAGAAGATCAATCAAGTGAATAAGAAAGACGAGAAAATGATGCCAAGACTCTGTTTTATTTCTGTCAATAACAAATATAAGGTACAAGAAGAAGAAACCCGAGCAGCCTCTGGGCTTAGGCCACCCATATATATCGAAGAGAATTTCCAAGAGTGTGGTCTACATCTATGAGTGAGAAAGTGGATGAACGTGGATAATCTTCTTATCCAAGTTCCATCATGGTGGCTATTTACTGATACTAAGATGGCTTACGGTTAGAGACAGTCTTCAAATTGTCCATTTTTATATATTATGTTAGCCTTCAATCTGCCCTGTTCCTAGATCTGTCAGACCCAGAGATGGTCATCAGTTGTGGCTAACAAGTCAAATTTTTGGCACTCTTTATCACAAACAAACATAATTTCCATTCGGGAATATGGATGGTCAAAGGAAAGCTTAGAATCTACCTTGAAATCTCATGTTTTCTCATCAAGCATGATGCACAGGCATCATAAACAGAAATAACAATCGGTGAGCTTGAAATTTGGATAGCACGACTTCTTCTTCAAGATAGTTTGATGCTATGGTTCAAGTACTGATGGTACTTAATTCCAAAGAAAACTGCTATGGGATGAGCATCTCTACACGGCTCTTCATGAAGCATTGACATGCCATCATCTGGATTAGAAGAAAGCTTTGCAACATCTTGATGAGGGATTTCCAATTCAAAAACTTTTCAGACCATATCTATTAGCACCGTATGGGAGAACATACTATTTCCCAAGCTCAAGTACCAGTTGTAATTAGTGTTGTTATTCTCCCAAGCATGACTGTCCTATTTTCCCCAGAACGATTGTTTTTCTTCTCCCCAGGATGGTTGTTCTTCTCCTCAGGATGGGTAGTTCTTCTTCTTCTCAGGACAGGTTGTTCTTCTTCTTCACACATATAGAGTGTGTCCCCCTCATGAGATGCAACAGAGTTGATACAAGTTTCATCCCTCCAGACCTGAATCTTGCCACTTTGGTAACCTACTAAAAGGCAGTCTTCTTTGACTGCAAGGGTTCACACTGCACCTAAATGCAAAGATCCTTCAAGTGCACACAGAGGACTACAATCAATACACCACCATAAACGGATCGTGCCATCCCAGTTGCCACTATATAGAACATCTCCATTGACACACAAGTTAGAAATTTCCCCCTCCCTTCTCAATTCCACTCCCATCACTAACCCCACAAGCAGATGGTGCAGATCCAAACTCCACGACACATGCAGGCTCAGCAGATGCTGACGTTGGTGGTCTCAACACCCTTCAAAATGGCCACAAGCCTACACTTGCTCCACACAGTCTACAATCCAGTCGATCAATTCAGGCCGCACTATGTCCACCATCCAATCGATCAATTCAGCAACATACTCAACCATCAGCGTGATCAACACATTAACAAGTGTTCAGTTATCCAGCATGATCCTCTTCATAATCACATCAAATATGGGACATCCAAACATACTACAGCCCGTTTTGCTTCATAATTTCTCTGTGTGGCCTTCTTTTAGTAAAGAACTGCAATCCTGTCCCAATGTTACGTAGCAGTCCTCCCTTTGAACAATCCTTTAGCAGGCCACCACCATTTCTCTATTGTGCTGTGCTCCAAATTGTTATATTGACCTAGTGAACTTGAGTTCCCAGAGAAGAAGAGTCTTCTTCTTTTCAGGACAAGCTGCCATGCTTTTTTTTAAACATATCTGAGTGTGTCCCCTACTGGTTCGATGGAACTGCCCCTAAAATCCAGGACTCATCACTGAAAAAGCAAGAATCAGCCCCCGCTTTTACAAAAATAAAAAATAACTTGCTATATCCCTGTTTAAGCTTTAACAAAAATCTTAATAGGGAAACTCTAGGAGATGGTTCTGGCCCTTGGGCTCGTGGAGACCGTGAACTAAACAGAGCTTGGAGGAAGTCATACTTCGTGTGTACGTCAGCGGCACCACCCTTTACGAGCAATTGACCTCCTACTAGGCCCACCTCGTGGTCTTCCAATGGAACCAACAAAGTTATTTGATACTTTTTTATTTGTTTCAACGCCATCATGCCAGTTGCCAAGGGATTTGACTTAGGTTTCTTTGATTGTTTCTTGGCTAAAATCGCCCTATATTCAAAGGACTGCTGAATTTGGACTGAAAGCATCCCTATGAAATTCTAGCATATCTTCTTCAGATGTAGACTTCAAGGTCTCCTCTGTGAAGTGCTGTGAATAGGCACTATACTTTCCATACAATAGCTTTGCAAACTCCCTTGCTGCAATTTCTTGTGCATTATCTCCTCGATGCTTTATAAACCCCAGCAATTGTGTGCATGTAAGTTCCAACTTATCCTTTGGTATCAAAAGATGCTGAAAAACTTCAGAAAACAAGGATAAAACTTGATTTAAATCTTCTGATAAGCATCTGAAGCCAACAGACATTTCAGAGACACTAGATGTTTCAATCCATGCTACAGTCTCCTCTAATATTGTATCCAATCTTTCTGCAGGATGTTGAGTTGTGCCTCCACTACGTTGGACGGTGGAACTAATGAGGGCAAGTCCAAGCTTGTCAACAGGGTCATTCCTGCTTCACCCATTCATCAAGTCTCCTAGTCATCCACTTGTAGGGCATTCTTGTATTTCTTCTTATCTTAGATTCGGGATTGCTTTTACCGCTTTGACAGCTTCAGCAAACTACCTTGGTATCGGTTCAATATTTTTGACACACACACACAAGCATTCATTCACACACACGCAGAGATAAAAGCACACATATAATAGTATTTACAATGGAATGAAGTCCCACCACACACACATGTTTAAGATGATAACTCGAAACACACTTATGGGAAAACTAGGGTTCATACACACACAAACATGCAAGCCACACGCAGAACAAAATGCAAACACAATGATTAGGTATACACAAAACACGAATGTCACACACACAAACTTTTTGGTGGATTTCACACCTCGCATACGCAACAGCATGACATCGTGCGTATTCCCAGTCCTCTTGTGATATATCCATTGCCTCCTCTTTTTCCATCTTCTCCATTTCTTCATGTAGCCAATCTATATCAATATGACGTGGAAGCACACTTAAATGTTCTAGATATGGGACATTACGTCCATGTCTAGCACAAAATGCTTGCCTTTTACTTACTCTTCTTGCCATTGCTTCTTTATATAGTGTCACCCATTTTCTCATTACTTCACTGTTAAGCACACAAAATACATTTAACTTACGAAGTTCCTCTTTAATTAGCACTTTGCTCCTTCCTTTTCCCTGAGGTATTATAGAGGTCATCCTCAAATCTTCATCATCTTTCCATAGTCGTGGTAAAGAGGGGTCCACTTTAATAACATATTCAGAGATTTGTACAAGGGATGATTGCACTAACCAACTCTCATCCATGCTTCCCTCGGGCTGTGTATTTTGCCTTACAAAATCTTTTAGGGTTTTCATAAAGCACTCTAGGAAAAACATCCACCTTGCATGAACTACTCCACAAATTGCGATCTCATCAATCACATGTACGAGTAAGTGTACTTGAGTAGTCAAAATGGAGCGAGGAAATGTTTCCTCTATAAAACAAACCACCTCAACGGACAATACTCGAGCCTCTTGCAACGTATTTGAATCGATTTCCTTCAAACTCACAAATATACCAACATGCAATTGAGAACGATGATTAGTTTTGTCCATAAATTCAAGCGTGTTTACTACATGATGTACGCAATATGTAAACTAAAAAATAAGTATAATGTATACATACCTCGCGATCTCACACATCTTGTAAATGATATCACGCACATCTTTAGAAACACAATGGGATATGCTAGTAGGAAGGATGAACTGTATGCAAATATTCATACATTGTTAATTAGTCTACATAGTTAATCCACCAATTAATATATTTATGGCTATGAAAATCCTTACATGAATCATTTTGTGCCAATCATGAGACTTCAAACCGGATAGTTGCTCCACACCTCTTTTCTTTTTCTTTATGAAGGCTCCCTTGAGGCATCTCATATATCATGTGGGAGTTCGAAAGCTACATATCTGCTGCTTCACCATCTTTTCTTCGGTCTTTGACAACATCCAAGGTGCACGCAGTAACTCGATATTTCCTCTGGGTCTGATGTGTGGCCAAGCTCGTCTCATACGTCCAATGCTATGTAAATCCTCCCTTACGTTGATAGAATCACGAGCCCCGATTAAGTGATCCCATAATGTAGAGGCAACATTCTTGAATATATGCATGGGTTCCAACAGGTGATTGATCTTGAGTTCAGTCCAATATGGGAGACGAAAAAATATAGAGAATCTAAGGCACAAATAATATATTATTTCTCGTTCTCATAATGGAGTGTACCTTAAAGACAAACAAAAGAAGTAAACTGGTTATCGGCTCATGCCAAGTGGAGTATGATCATTGGAGTATATCCAAGTGTCCTTCCAATCTTTAATGGTTAGAGATTGTGGAGTTCTTCCATTAGTGGGGGGTGCATATTTGGGATGGTCAATAGGAAGAAAACGATGATGATTGTCATAGATAACCTTCTTCAAGCGTATCAATCTAGAAGAAATCAGAGAGGGACCACAAATTGGATATGCATGATATCCTGATGTAGTTAAACATGTAGAAACAAGTAGATTAATGATGACATATATTTGATTAAGGGTAAGAATGAATAAAATAGAGTATGCAACTACCTGAACATTCTCCATAGTCTGGAAAGTCATGCATGGTCCATAACAACATGCTCTTTAAAGTGAAATCTTTAGAGGAGAATGATGCACTCACATCTTGCACCTCAACACCTCTCCATAGCATTTCTAGCTCCTCGATCAAAGGCTGTAGGTAAACCTCTATGTTTTTTACTTTGTGTTTTCCAGGAATCAAAAGGGACAACATTACATGTCCTTTTTTTATTGCCATGGACAGAGGGATATTATAGTTCACCAATACCACTGGCCATACAATATATGAGGTGCTTTTGATGCCAAATGGATTAATTTCATCTAATCCTAGACCAAATCTCAAATTTTTGGGCTCTTCTTTGAAAGTAGGCCACAAATTGTCTACGTGTTGCCAAGCTGGTGTGTCTAAAGGAATTCTCCACTTTCCATCACTTGAATGGTGACTAGCGTGCCATGACATGAGTCCCACAATAGATTCACACTTAAACATAAGTTGAATATGTAGAATAATAGAAAAATGTCGCAAAACCTTACGAGGCACATCCATTGATTTCATCTCCTGGTTGTATCATGGTTCACCACAAATAGGACACTCTTGTGCAGATGCATAGTCCCCACGAAACAAGATGCAATCATTGACACATGCATGGATTTTAACGTAATCGAGACCCCCAAGAGATATCAAGAAACGCCTTGCTTGCTCCCTTTTAGTTGGTAATTTATTTCCATTTGGAAGCATTTGTCACAATAACATGCATATATTGTGCAAACAAAGTTAACAAACCGCGAATATTGTCTAGAAGCATATATGAATTAATATCAAATGATACATACTTCAATAATGCATTCAAGCTAGCATTACTCCATCCATAAATGGTTTGTAAGTTCAGTATCTCGAGAGATGCACGTAGAACAGAGTATGTGCAACCTTCGTACAATGGAGTTTTCGATGCTATGTGTAGCGGGTCATCTATCTCTCTAGTGGTACCCTCCCCCCGAACCTCATGGAAAAATAAATCGTGCACCATGTTGTCCAAAGTCTCTTCCTCCAAAACTTGATGGGGCATTTGAAGAGGGTTGCTATCGTCATCGTCAGTCTCTCCTCTTCTTGAGGACTCTGCCTCCTCGAGTTGATGCTTCACAGTCTCTTGACGCCCTGGAGGGACCATTTAAGGATGTGGTATCGCATCCTGCTCAATAAAAAAAAAGGAGGTTTTGCTAAATGGTGAAGACACAACATATACCAATAATATTTGTGCAAATAAAGTAGTAAAAATTACTGGGTCTTTTTCTTGGTCACACTCTTCGTACATGCTGAGGTGTGACATTGTGATTCAACGTGCTCGAAAAAAACATCCTCGACAAGAATCACACATACATTTGATTTTCCACCAGTGCTTTCCTGCATTTTTTGCGTGTTTTCTGCAGTTCGAGCTCAACATCACTTATCATGTCTATCTATCACTTCATGAAGACAATGAGGGAAGGAAATAAGAGTAAAAAGAGGACAGGATGAAGGAAGAGCCAAATAGTAAAGAACAAGAGCCAAATAGCAAGGAAGAGAAGAAGAATCAAACAACCTACCAAGGGAAGGGAGAAGGAGGACAAGGAGCTTGCAACCTAGTCGCCACACATCGGAACAAGCAAAGAAGGTGAGTTCATCTTCTCTCTCTCAATCTTCTTTGCTTTCTCTTTGTCTGTTTCTCTCTCTCTCTCTCTCTCTCTTTACATGCTTTAGAATGTCATCTCTGGAGGTTTTCTGCGCGTTTTTTATAACAGTTTGCAAAATATGGTCCGACTTTGCGCATCTGTAGGCGCGTTTAGATGACAGTCTAGATGCGGGTATAGACACAGATATAGATGTGCTCACAGACGCAAGTATAGATGCGGGTATAGACGCAGCATGCAATATTTTTTATCTGCACAGGGTAACAATGGATTTTTGCTTGTGTAGATGTGGAATCCTAGATCTTCTAGTGGTGCACAGATCGGATGCCATAAGTGCGTATGCTGAGCGTCAGAAGGTCCCCAAGAACAAAAGAACTCTACTTTTTACACAAAGCTCAATGTAGAAAGCATGCGCGACATGAACAAGAGACCAATTGGGTGCAATCTCCCCCCATGCCTTGTGTGAGTGCTCCACAAAGCATGTATTTTATATATTAATCATCTTCAAGCTCAAATAATAGCCCAAATTACAAAATAGCACGCTTTTGGATTTTGAGTTTGCTTTAGTGCCAAATAGAAATAAAGCTAATGGACGGGTGCCCAAGAAATCAGGCATACCCAATACAATGTCCAAATACAAATATCTAAATCGTGCGCCTACGCGCATACAAAAATAATCAATAAATATCCAACACCTTAATAAATATGAGCGACAAAATATAGGCACCATGCCTAAGGTATGCGCCCATCAAAATATTGACAATAACTCGAATACACGATATCCTCCAGTGCTTTCCTTCGCCACTGCTGCTATCTCTACACATCAACTGAAGCATTCACAATCATTAGTAAAATAATACAATTAAATCGACAAAAGTGAATACCTAGCAGTCTTCAGCTACATAAATAAATCAATTGGTTAGAAATCAATCCTAACCTTAATTTATCACGAGTGCGTACTCTAAACTCATAAAAGTTTATTAATTTAATATGTATTTTTTCGAATCACCCATGTACACACTAAATTAATGAAACGCCAGAAAAGGATAGGCGTCCCCATCGACTTCTCGCACAAAGAATCCACTTTGTGTATGAGTCCCGATAATAAAAGTTTACAGAATTCATCGTAAAACCTAACGGAATCCACCGTGGCACAGAATCCACTGTGTAAGATGCCTCCTGGCATCATACCCCCAGGGTGGGATAGCAATTATCCTCAATTGCTATTAACTCAATGTGGAGCTAACAGAGTGGGGAAAGCATTTAAGTCTCTAGCGTGCATCCATTGGGCCTCTTCAAAAGGATGGTTTTTAAACTTGACCAAATATCTAGAATATCTACGGCCAATTCTTGTAGTTATAGTCAGTATCTATAATAGCTTCAGGCTCAAGGATTTCAGTCTCTTCATCTAATAAAGGTGGGCTTTCATAATAGACAGGGTGTACAGGTAATTGGCCTCTAAAGGGTCATAATAAACTAATATGAAAGGTGTTGTGAATTTTCCAATGTTGTGGTAGTTCTAACTTAAAAGCATTGTCATTGATTTTGTAAATGATCTTAAATGGTCCATAGAATCTAGGTGCTAATTTCACAACTGGGTGTTTATCTACACTTTGTAATCTACATTTTTCTATTCTTAACCAAACATACTCATCAACTTTGAAATTCATGGCTTGTCTTTTCTTATTTGCTTGTTTTGTATATGATTGCTGGGCTTTGGCAATCATGTCTTTAACTTCATCAAAGATAGTAGCTTGCATGTTAGCAATATCATCAGCACTCTGAATCTTATTTGATAAAGATGCAACAGGTGTAGACAATCTATAACCATAAATCACTTCAAATGGTGCTTTCTTTGTAGCTATATGCGATGTATTATTATATGCAAACTGAAGTAAATGTAGATGTGTATCCCATGTATGTGGTTTAGAAATAGTGTAAGCACGTAAAAGATCTAAAATTGTATTGTTAGTAGCTTTTGTTTGACCATTTGTTTCAGGATGAAATGCAGATGAAAAATCAATCTTTATTCCTAAGTTAGCAAACAAAGTAATCCAAAAATTATTACAGAATCTAGAATCAAGATTAGAAATAATAACTTTTGGTAAACCATGATTAGTAAAAACAATTTTCAAAAATAACTGAGCTGCCTGAGATGCTGTTAAAGTATTCTTGCATGGAATGAAATATGCTTGTTTACTAAACCTGTCTACAATAGTCCAAATCATATCATGGTTAGCTTAAGTGTTAGGTAAACCAGTAATAAAATCCATAGAAATCTGTTCCCATGGTCTTGATGGAATAGATAAAGGCATTAGTAAACCATACTGTTTACCATGATATCTTTTAACTCTTTGATGTCCATATGTGGCCAATATGTGGCCAATAAAAATCTTCAGTCAATGTACACAAAGTAGATATAATACCTCTATGACCTTGATATGGAGGGCAATGAATCTCATTCAAAACAAAAGATCTAAATGGAACTGTAACACATAATCTCTTTTCATAAAACATGAATCCATTATTGTAAGACAGTGAATCAACAGGAATCCAGTTATTTGCAACTAATTTATTCCAATCAGCTTGAAAAGTAAAATCATGACGATAATTATATTTCATAGGGATAAGGGAATCAAATGATATCACATAAATATTATGAATGGTCTGTCTTCTACTTAAAGCATTGGCTACTACATTTTCTTTTCCTGGTTGATATTGGATAAGGGAATGAAAACTCTGAATGAAAGCTGCCCATTCGATATGTCAGTCAGAGATTTGGGGTTGACTAAGGAGATGTCTAATACTTTGTTGGCCAGTCTTGATCATAAATTTAGAATCCATTAAGTAATGTTTCCATTGACATAAGGCTTGTACTACAGCTAACAATTCTTTATCATATGTAGAATATTTAAGTTCAGATGGTTTCAGTTTATAGCTAGAATAGGCTATGGGATAAGTATCTTGCATAAGTACGGCTCCTATTCCAGATCCACTAGCATCAATAACTACTAAAAAGAATGGTCTATTGAAATCAGGTAGTTGTAATACAGGAGCATGGGTTAATGCATGTTTTAATAAATTAAAATATTTTTATTGATTATTAGTCCAGTTATACACAATTCCTTTCTTTAAAAGGTTAGTCAAAGGCAAAGCAAGTAATGAAAAATTTCGCACAAACTTTCTGTAAAAACTAGCAAGACCTAGAAAAGAACGTAACTCATGCACATTTTTGGGTATGGGCCAATTCAATATTGCTTCTATCTTTTTAGGGTCAACCTTAATACCTTCTGATGACACAATATGACCTAGATATTCAATTTCTGTTTGAAAGAATTCACTCTTTTCTGGATTAGCATACAATTAATTATCTTTCAACAACTTGAAAACTAAAGATAGATGTTCATAATGCTCTTTCTCATTATTTCAAAAATATGAGATTCATCATTCGACTAAATGTAGTAGGTGCATTAGTTAATCCAAAAGGCATCACTAGAAATTCATAATGTCCAAATTGTGTTCTAAATGCAATTTTGAATATGTCAGATTTATCCAATCTCACTTGATGATAACCAGATTTAAGATCTATCTTACTAAATATGGCAGAACCTTGTAGTTTTTCCATAAGCTCATCTACCCTAGGAATTGGATATCTATTCTTAATAGTAATCTTATTCAGGTCACGATAATCAATACACATGCGATAAGTATTATTATTCTTCTTAACTAGTAAAACAGGTGCGCCAAATGGAGAACTACTAGGTCTAATTAATCCTCTGTTTAACAATTCTTCTACTTGATTTTGAATTTCTTTCTGTTCAATTTGGTTATGCCTATATGGTGCTTTACATAGTGGTTGTGTACTAGGATTTAAATCTATTTTGTGAACTTCAGGATGTGAAGGTGGTAGTCCAGGTGGTAAATCATCAACAAAACAATCTTTAAATTGAGCAAGGAATTCTGTATGCCTAGGATGCATATGTTTTTCTTTAGCTTGAAGTTCGTTCACCCTAATTAAATAAGATTTACTACTTTTATGTAATGCACGTTTAGCTTGAGTATGAATAAGCAGTGGAAAATTATTAGAAGCGTGCATACCATGCAATGTAATTTGTTTTCCTTGAAAATAAATTTTAATTGAATGCGTGGAATAATCTATGTCAGGGTTATACTGATGATGCCAAGGCATACCTAGGATAATATCACTAGATTGCAAAGGTACAACTAGAAAATTTCTACATTCAGTGTATTCATCCATTTTAATTTCTAAGTTATGCACCTCTTGTGTTCCATTATATCTTGTGTCTAGGAATGCTGCTTTATGCGATAATGTGTAGAAATAGTTTGTAATTTCAATTATTTCACTAACTTTGCAGAAATAAAATCATTTGTGCTACCATCATCATGCAAAATAATAATTTATTTTCCATACACTAAACATTTCATTGTCAACAAAGAATGTGGAGTTGGCATACTTGGCAAAGTATCTGAAGGAGTACCAATGTCGTCTTCATCTTCCGTAAAGTCAGGCATTTCCTCATGTTCTTCTTCATCCATTGCTCCAAGATAATTGATATGGATAGGTGGTTTCTTCGATTGGAAATTGGCTGCTAGATGTCCAGGTTGATGGCATTTGTAACATAGTATAGGTTTGGCTTTCGATACATTGTTTGCAATGGCAGGAAGTCTAGGAATATTAGGATTTGGCTGTGAGGATGGCTTAGGGTTTGGATTGGTATTTGATGGCAAAGCCAGTGGTTTTGTCCAAGACTTACAAAATGAAGATGGAAGAAAACGACTTTGATTGAATCTTCTAAAATTTGAATTGAATTGCTTGGAACCATAGTTACCATTTGCTTGAAATTGTTGTGGACGCTTGTCTTTTCCTTGAATATTGTCTTCAGTGTCATTAGCCAAAGAAATTGCATCTTCAAGGGTTGTAGGCTTGAACATATTAACTTCAGCATAGTAATGTCCAAGTAAGCCAGACATAAATTTGCGTTTGTGAGTCACTTCAGGTACATCTTCAAGAATTCGGAGTTACAGTAGGGCATTTCAAAAACGTTCGATGTATTGAGAAATAGACTCATGATCTCTTTGCTGTAGAAGATCCCATTGCTTTATGGATTTTTCATGGAATTGAGGAGGAATGAAATTCTGCGAAAACTTCTTTTTGAAACTCTCCCAAGTAGTGGGACAATCAATGCTCTTGCGAATCACGGTCCACCAAAGAGATGCTTGATCGACTAAATGATTAGTGACACATTTAATTTTGTATTTTTCAGTGTATGTCTCTTCATGAAAGTAATCATCAAACTGACTGATAAATGCAAGTACAGTCTTTCCATCTTGAGTTCCATTGAAAGTACAAAATTTGAAATTTCTTTTACTTATCTTTGTTTCTTTGCAGATGGATTGGGCTTCAAGTGTCGCATCTATGGTACATCGGAGAAGATATTCGGGTTGCGGTCCATCTTTGTCGGTAGTAGATTGTTGTAAATTGGCCAGTTGAACTTGCAAAGCTTATCAGGCTCTTCGTTCTTCATCAAGCTGCATCATAATTAAATCCAATTTTTGTTTCATCGTAGGTTCAAGAAGATCGCCTCAGCCATTAAATCGTCCATATTTTGTTCCGTCATCCTGTAAAAATCCAAAAGACCTCACTCTCTTAAAATCTGATTAGCGGGATGAGCGTAGCTCAAAGTCGGGTATACAAGGCTTATAGATTTTTGTTTAGCTTTTTCGGTCTTTGTCTTTTTGCGGTTGTGGGATTCGTAGTCTTCGTAAATTTTGCGTATGACCTTCTATGTGTGCTGAAACTGGTTCAGCAAGTCTGTGTATGTGAACAAAGTCTTCTAGGGAGCAATTTTGTAGTTCTATGCTTCTACGCAGGAACACTCTTTATGGAAGTAATTGAGATAAGTCTGCTTTGATCCTCTGCGGACTTGATTGACCTTTGTGACTTGCAGAATAATAAGACTTGCAAAACTTGAGTGATTAGCCTTAGTAGACTTTGAGAACTAAGAAGCTTTAAGCTTCTGAAACTGGTTGTCGATTTTTGAGGGGGGGTCACTTTTTTTCCATCATTTACTGCGTCAGCATGCTGCTGCCATGTATTTTCAAATTCGATTGAGTAAGCTTTCTTAAAGCTTACTATTAAGCCTTTTAAACTTTTCAAGTCAAGCTTTTTAAGCTATGGAGGTTACTGTCAGACTGTGGAAAAAAAAAAACTTATAGAAGGAGCTTTCCTTGTGGTCCTCCGCCTCCTCAGGCCGGTCCTTCACGATCAGAGGCTGCAGACAGAGGTTCTTGACCGCCAGGATTTCACCCATATCGATCGTTCGTGATGAAATTCACTGTAGAGCTCGATCGTTCCATGAGCTCTGCCTTTGCGCAAGATGGGTAGCGATTGGAAGCTCTCGATCTCAGTTTCGCTCTAATACCACTGGCGCACAGATCGGATGCCGTAAGCCCGCGTAGTGAGCGTTAGAAGGTTCCCAAGAACAAAAGAACTCTACTTTTTGCACAAAACTCAATGTAGAAAGCATGCACGACATGAACAAGAGACCAATTGGGTGCAATCTCCCGCCATGTCTTGTGTGAGCACTCCACAAAGCATGTATTTTATGTATTAATCATCTTCAAGCTCAAATAATAGCCCAAATTACAAAATAGCACGCTTTTAGCTTTTGAGTTTGCTTTAGTGCCAAATAGAAATAAAGCTAATGGACGGGCACCTAAGAATTCAGGCATACCCAATACAATGTCCAAATACAAATATCTAAATCGTACGCCTATGAGCATACAAAAATAATAAATAAATATCCAACGCCTTAATAAATAGGAGCGACAAAATATAGGCGCCATGCCTAAGGTATGCGCCCATCAAAATATTGAAGATAACTCAAATACACACTATCCTCTAATGCTTTCCTCCGCCAGTGCTGCTATCTCTACACATCAATTGAAGCATTCACAATCGTTAGTAAAATAATACAATTAAACTAACAAAAGTGAATACCTAGTAGTCTTCAGCTACATAAATAAATCAATTGGTTAGAAATCAATCCTAACCTTAATTTATCACGAGTGCGCACTCTAAACTCATAAAGGTTTATTAATTTAATATGTATTTTGCCGAATCACCCGCTATGGAATCACCCATGTCACTATAACAAAAAGGCCTCTTAGACGCACTTCTAGATGCAGTTTTTGAATATAAAGAAAATCTTACGGGCGCGTCTACTCGCCCGTCTATTTGTGCGTCTACAAATTCGCGTCTATAATCGCATGCATTAAGGAATTTACACGCAAAAATAGACGCACAACATACGCACATATACATGCCTGAATACAAGCACATAAAAAAACCAAAATTTTTATTTATTTAATTTATTTTGTGCGTCTACCAGCGCGTCTACCTGGCAAATTGGACAGACATGTAGACACGCCCGTAGACGGGCTTTTACAAGCGCCCAAAGATGCGAACGGAAAACAAAAAATCTCTTTTTTTTTAAAGATATTTAATTTATTTTTTAAATTTGAATTATGTAGTGCATGTACAAGCGCGTTGTCCTATTGCTGCGCATTCGAGGTGTGAAAACCACCCAAAAGTTGTGTGTGTGGGATTTGATACTTTGTACATATTTAGTTGTTGTGATTATACTTTTGTTCCGCGTAGGCAGTATAGTGAAGAGGGTTTGGAGCAAGAGGAATTTATCAATAATGCTCTGGTTGACATGTATGCAAAATTTGGTATGCTTGGAAAAGCCCAAGAAGTATTTGATAATATGTCAGATCAAGATGTTGTATCTTGGACGACACTGATTGCAGGCATTAAACCAAACAAAGTCGCCTACTTGTTGACATTCAAAGCTGCAAGTTCTCTTGAAGGAGCATGTTTAATAGAGAAAGGCATCCTGGAGGATGACCATAGCAGTAGAGTTTGTCAAAGACAAGTTACTCAATTACATTGTTGAAGATGTGGCATTTCCAATTGCAATAGAAAAGGCTGTCTAACATGCCTTTCTGCAGACTGAGACAGTATTTGCAGAAGCTTGTTCAATTAATCATGGCTTGTCATCTGGCACAATAGATTTAACTGTCTTAGTGCTCAGAAGAGAGTTGTTTGTGGCCAATGCAGGAGATTGTAGAGCTGTCCTCTGCAGGAAGGGCAAGGCCATTGATATAACAAGGGAAAAGATGGTGAATAGAGTTCCTTGGAGGCTTTGTGGATGATGGATATCTGAATGGACAGATCAATGTTGCAAGAGCCATTAGAAACTGGGATATCAAGGGATTAAAGGAGGGCATGAACTGTATTTTCAGTGCAGAGCCACAATTGAGATAAGCTTTGTGAAGAAGACGAGTTTATGATTATTGGTTGTGATGATTTCTGGGATGTGTTTCCAAGTCAGATACTTGACAATAATGAGTGTTTTAAATCATGTACCTCAAATATATACAGCCGAAGAGTACTCAGCGGTGAATTTGTGGTTGTGAACAAGCATCTTCTGAATGATCTCATTGACATGGGACTTTGGAACTTAGAGTTGAAGATGGCTTTATACAGAAAGTTCAACAGATTCCTAATGATTTGAAAGCAGTTTACAGGAATGTTTTGGAGATCAAACAGGGGACCATTGTTGACACGATTGCAAGACCATATGCATTTATCCAGTTTGATACTGATATTCAAAAGACTAGAAAGCTTTACTTGGACATTTGTGTAAATGAACTTTGTGTGTTTTGTAAGGAGACAAGTGCTCTGTCTCTGGAATTGATTGCTCTATATGACCAGTCACTCAGTCATGAAGAACCAAGTTAAATAAATGTTGAAGATATAATGGACATCATGCTGATAATTTTCTGTTCACTGGCTGGGTATATTCGCCATCGTGCAAGATTCAAACTCTGGTTTGTGGTTCTGGTTGGTGCACTTGCCATGCTTCTTGAGATATACGATTTCCCCCCCCTGTATGGGGTGCTTTTGATGCTCATTCTCTTTGGCATGCAACCACTATACCTTTGACAATGCTATGGTGGAGTTTTATCAAAGATGATGCATCATTCAAAACCACACAACTATTACGAAAAGCCAAAATTGTGGATGGAACCAAAAAGGATCGATAGTCCAGATGTTGGGGCCACTTTTCTGTAAAAAAAGCTATGTGTTGTATGGCAAAAAGGGGGGGGTAAGAACACTATTTTGGGGGACATTGTGATCGTCGTCTGGTCTGGGGGAAAAGGAGGCGATCTCTGTGTTTAGAGGTATGAGGAGAAGAGGATCGGGGAGCATTGCAGACGTCTTCTACGCCGTTGCTACTTCAAATTGAAAGATGACATTGTTGTGATGAAGGCGCTGAAGAAAATGACGAAGATGGAGAAGCAGCCTCCAAGCGGTGATCAACGTGTGGCGGCATACTCTAACCGAAAAAGGGTAGCAACAATGATGATATTTTTTTCAGTGAGAAGAGAGCCGCGTAACTGCCATTGCCAATCATCCACAGTGTGACCTGTGTTTGAGACATCTCAAACTACCCATATAGCACAACACTCACCGATATAATATTGGACTACTACACTACTCGGAAAAGCATGAGAAAGGTATACAAAATAGGAGGATCATCCATCTCTCCTGTTGGAATCAGCAAAGAACCTGCAAGAGCTTTCAACTTTATGCAGGTCGAAACCTGCCAATTGCTGCAGCCTCGTGGGAAGTTTTCTTAATAACAGCTATGCCTTGTATCCATTCTCTTTCCCCTTCTTATTATCCTGGAACATAAACTGAATTCACAGTCAAATGCAATTCTGACATTGCATGTCTTGCCAGAACATACATGTTCACCCAAGTATACATCTGGAAGTCCATGGCTGCTCGAGAGATGAATAGAGATCTTTAACTACAATTAAAGCAAGCAAAAGAAGACTTGGTCTACAACTTTGGAGCATAAGCTTGAATCATGCCAACAGAAAGTGAATTCTATCTGAAAGGAAAAATTGCAGAACAGGGTACTTTAGCCTGCCTTTCCCTCCGGTGCTGAATATACTTGAGAAAAATACAAGTGTTGCAAGCTCCCTTGGAAAGCCTTTCCTTACACAAATATCACTTATCTACCTGGATATGCTGAATGTATACAGGATGTACAGTGAATTCATATTAAGTAACATAGCGACAGAGAGTTTAGACTAGACCCTGACTCGTTCTAAACACTTATGGTATTGACAATTGCACTTTTCAATAAACCAGCTTTCAGAAACCTTGTATACAAAGATCTTATTCTTGCTCACAATGGGAAGGTGTCCTTTTTCAACTTGTAAGCTCAGGCTTTCCTGAGTGTGGCCATGAATTGCAAAATCCTTGGCAAATTGTTTGTGAATACATCTCTGCTGCTGTGATTTTCAGATTCAAATTCTCCATGAACTTGGATTTCATATTGTTGGGAAGAATTTATTTTTGAAACCTTGTACTTCTCAACTGTGCACGGCTTTGAATAGAAAGGATCTAGCACAATATGATCCATTGATCCATCTTTTATCACCGATATCTCTTATTTTAGTTCCGATCTTCTATCTTGAAATTTATCAAGGACTTCTGAAGTCGCGACATTGCTTTCGAAATCCTTCGACATCTTTGGTGAACCCGACGTGAAAGCGTCGCAGAAATTTCAGGATGGGAGATACTTCAGCCTCTTCTACAATTCCAGCTGCGTCAAATACTTCAACAGATGATCTAAAGCAGATTTTGTAGAATATGTCCATGTATATGTAGCTTCAAAATCAGCAGACACAATTGTATATGCAACAGCAGTAACAATTGCATCAACAACAGTTGTCTCACCAAAGGCAACTATATTCGGAGCACGAGAATGCAAACAGCGCGACTAAGGCGATTGAAGCAGTTGAGAATAAGAAGAAGCTATTTGATGGCCGTAATGTTTCAGCATATTTGAAGACATATGAGATCAAGATGGGGTTTTTTGGAGTTCCTACTGGACTTATGAGTAAGTACTTCCTTCGTCTTGTCACACCTGCCTTGAGGGCAAAAGTGACTGATCTTTTTATTCAAAATTCACATTGGCAAGATTTTAAGAAGGCCCTGAAAGAAGAGTATTTCCTTGAGGACTTTGGTATGGCTTCTCAGCGGTCATTCGGAGAGTGGGTCTACATGCCAAACAAAGGTTTAGCTGCTTCAGAGTTGATTCGGGAATTTGAAGAGAGGTATAGTCAACTTGATGCCATTGAACAAAGATCATTGGATGTTGAAAAAGTTGAGCTTTTCTTGCAAGCTACAGATCCTGCTCTTCAGGAAGAATTGGGAGAGCTTCTTGAGGATCGCACGAAGCCTATGGGTCTTAAAACGGATTGGCAGGATGCCCAGGATGCAGTCTCTACTTTGACCAAGAGGAGGATATGGAAGACCCGCCTACAGAATGGTTCCATGACACCGACACCATCATCTGCTTCTATGCCTGCTTCTATCTCTGTTATTTCTTCTCCTTCTCAGCCAGTTTCTTGGCCTATGCCAGTGCCTAGTGTTTCCACTCCTCCTATTCCTCCTGTTCCACGACCGATGCCAGCACCTTCTGCTCCAAAACCATCCGCTCCATCGGTGCCTACCTCTCTTGATGACATAATCAAAGGCATAATGGATTTGACACTGGAGTCAGTTAAAGCGGAGTTGGTGGGAAAATTTAAAGAGCAGTTTGCTTCGACTGCGCCTACTACTTCTTCTAGTGCTCCTACTACACCTAGGAGTGCTCCTAGTGCACCTAGGAGAGATCGGAGATGTATTTGGTGCAATAGTACGGACCATCAGCATTGTAGGGATTGTGAATCTTTTCAGGATGCAAGGAGGAAGAATTTGGTATTTTGGGGACAAGATGGTAAGATTTGGTTGACTGAAACAGGAGCTCCACTTGCTACCAACTTTGGGAAAGGCGGAATGAAGAAGTTAGTGGATGACATGGCTGCATATACTTCTTATGTGGCAGGTAGAGGAGATGCTTCTGCATACGAAGTCCAGATTGAGAATGGATAAGAGAATCAATCAGCACTATGGACTTATGCTATGGAGACTGCAAACAAGGGAAAAATTCAGCAAACTGTTTTGACTAGTGCAGGCTGTAGCACATCAGATCAGAGACAGGTTTGGATTCGCCTGTTGACAGGTACTCTATTTATGCTTATTTGGCTAAGTATCAAGGAGCAGATGTACTTGTTGAGGAGAAGCGTAAGAGGGATGAATAAAATACAAGTGCAGCTAAAAAGACTAGAGGGGGTGAGTTTGTTACTCCACCTACTGCAGGACCGTCTTTGAGACCAGGGCCAGAACGACAGATGGAAGATGCTCAAAAGAGAGAAAAGAGGCAAGAGCCTAGAGAGAGAAAGCAGTCAAGGTTTAGATTGATGTCCGATATTGAGACATCTACAGACATGAAGAAAATCTTCAATGACAAGATACTTGGCAATGAGGTGACTTTCACTATTTCTGAGGTTTTGGGCATCTCGAAAAGAGAGTTTCAAGATCAGTTTTAGGAGGTCCTGAAGAGGAAAAGACATGCATTGCCTACTACTGATACACATGGAGTTTGGATTGGGGAGTTGGATGAGGATGAAGATGAGGTTACGGTTGAGAATGCTTCTGTTTTTCCGCAGATAGAGAAGAGGGTTCAGCCTATGCATTATGCTAAAACTGATAAGCCTGTCTTGATACCGCGTAGTCACTTTTCGCGGAGTCATTGGGCTAGGGCAACTACAAAGACGATGGTAAAGATTGGAGAGAAACAGGTGCCTTATGTTGCTTTGGTGGATCATGATTCAGAGATTAATATCATAGTTCGTGGAATTTATGAAAGTAACAAATGGCCTATGGATGTAGAGCATGGTGTAAAATATTACACGGCGCAGCGAACAGAATCTGAGAAAGAGATAGAGAGTACACAACAGATAAGAGGAGAATCAGTAAATTCTTTAACTTCAAACAACTGATACAAAGATGGCTCTGTCCACCCGTGCGCTTCCACTGAGTGAAGCTTAGATGGCGATCTAGACAGAAGATAGGTGAAGAGTTTAAGGCTAGCTGGAACAACAACTCTGACTGGGTGAAAGATGAGTGTAAGATGGCTGCGAAGGGGTTTAGCTTTTATAGCCCGCGAAGGTCGTTAGGTCGGCCTGCTGACCGACCTACCATATGAGCCTCCACTAGTCGGCCAGGGAATATTCCAGGGAATATTCCCTTTACCATCGGGCCGGGGGCGCTGCCCCCGGACCCCCGCCAGGGGGGCCGCTGGCCCCCCTGGGACCCCCCAGCCAGGGGCCGCTTCCGCGGCCCCCGGACCCCACAATAGGGGCCCCTTTTAACTCCCTTACCACGCAACTCAATGCAATGTGCCTCGAGTTGCTACCAGCTTAACCACTCCGTCTAACCCAAAGATTAGACCCACAATGGTCACCTTTTTGCCATCCGGTCACATAGACCTCATCTGATATACAAGTCAGGACTCCACCAATGTCCGGGCTCACACTTGGCTTCTCCTCATAATGGGGGCCTTACAACTTTGAGCACCATGGATCATTGGTAGTACCTAATGAGGGTGGGGCATTGATCATATCTAACACCCCCCCTCAATGTCCACTCATAGGTGAACTATCTCCTCGGCCCAATGCCGAGTCTCTGAAGATGAACTTGAAGCAGATCCTTCGTAAGTGCTTTGGTGAAGATATCTGCTCCATTCTCCTCTGTTGGACAGTAGACCAATTCCACTATCCCATCCTCCATCAAATCACGCACATAGTGATACTGGATCTCTATATGTTTGGTGCGTGCATGAAACACTGGATTTTTGGCAATGGCGATGCAACTCTGATTGTCACATCTCAGCACAGTTGGTTCTTCATCCTGCACTCCCATATGCCATAGAATCCTTCTCAACCATACGGCCTCACATGCAGCAAAACAAGCTGCCTTGTACTCTGCTTCGGTAGAAGACAATGCCACTGTTGGTTGCTTCTTACTAATCCAAGAGAAAATTCCTGAACCCAAAGAGAAACAATAACCAGAAACTGACTTCCTGGAATCAATGTCTCCTGCCCAATCTGAGTCACAGTTCCCCACAAGAGAAGTTCCGAAACTGTATGTGATACCATAGTCAAGAGTTTTCTTCAAGTATCTGAGCACCCGCATCCCAGCCTTCCAATGACTCTCATGAGGTTTGTTTGAGAACCTGCTCAAAACACCAACAGCAAAACTGATATCTGGTCTGGTGTTACACAAGTAGATTAGACTGCCGACCAACCTCCTATACCTCCCAATGTCTGCTAGTGCTGATGTATCCTCAACGGATAACTTTACATTCACCTCCATAGGTGTAGCTATCTCCTTGCACTCGGTCATGCCAAATGCCTTCAAGATCTCCCATGCATACTTCTTCTGAGAGATGAAGATCTTTCCTGGCTCTTGCCAGACTTCAATCCCCAAACAATAGTGCAGCAAGCCCAAGTCTGTCATTTCAAACTCAAAACTCAAAGCCTTTCGAGTTTGGTTGATCATATCTTCATAGTCACCTGTAATAAGAAGGTCGTCCACATATAGGACAATCACTACAGACTTTTTACCATCCCTGTAAACATACAAGTTAGCATCTGAGGCACATCTTTTGAAGTTTAGGTTTAAAAAGAACCTATCTATCCGCTGGTACCATGCTCTGGGGGCTTGTTTCAGCCCATACAATGCCTTCTTCAGTTTACACACTTTGTTCTCAGAATGGGGGGCCTCAAACCCTGGTGGCTGAGCCACGTACACCTCCTCCTTGAGGTCACCATTTAAGAACGCTGACTTAACATCCATTTGGTACACTGGCCACTTCTTGTGGGCAGCCACTGCAAGTACCGTGCGAATAGTGGTCATTCTGGCAGTTGGGGCAAATGACTCTTGAAAATCAAACCCTTCAACTTGTGAAAATCCTTGGGCAACCAGTCTAGCTTTGTACTTTTCTAAGGTACCATCAGCCTTGTACTTTACCTTCCAGATCCACTTGGTGCCAATAATCTTCCGCTTTGCTGGCCGATCCACTAGCTCCCAAGTGTCATTCTTCATTATGCTGTCATACTCCGCCTGCATAGCAGCCTTCCATGATGGATCTGCAAGTGCTTCTTCTAAGTCAGTTGGCTCCTTTACTTCTCTCATAATCTCAACCATCAAGGCCATGTTGACTATGTGAGCAGAAGCCCTCCTTTGCTCCTCTATTCTCTGAGACCTCCTTGGTCCGTCTGCCTTCTCCTCAACAGATGCAGGCATAGGATTATTGTGGTCATAGAGCTGCTTCACCCAGCGCGGCAATGGCTTTTCCGGTGGGGTGATGTCAGGTTGGTGAACTTTTTCCTCATCATCTGAAGATGATGCTTCCTCCTCCTTAAGGATAGGAATAGCTCTCGGGACAGGTTCATAGTGGACTACTTCTTCGCTTGATGATAAAGTGGAAGACCTTGCCTTCTCCTCCTCCACTGTATGCGGCTCCTCCTTGAACACCACATCACGGCTCGCGATGATCTTCTTTGCCTCTTGGTCATATAACTTGTAAGCCTTCTGCTCATCACTATAACCCAAGAAGATACATTTTCTGCTTTTTGGTTGTAACTTGTTTCTCTTCTCATCTGGAACATGTGCATAACATTCACATCCAAAAATTCTGAAATGTGAAACAGATGGTTTCTTACCAGTGTAAGCCTCATGAGGTGTTTTTCCCTTGAGAGCCTTTGTGTAGCTCCGATTTAGAATGTAGACTGCAGTATTAACAGCTTCAGCCCAAAAATGGTTAGGCAATCCCTTGCCCTTTAGCATGCATCTTGCCATCTCCACAATGGTACGATTCCTGCGTTCCACAACACCATTCTGCTGAGGTGTGTGAGGCGTCGTCAATTGACGCTTGATCCCTTTGCTCTTGCAAAAGCCTTCAAACTCCTTTGAGTTGAACTCACCACCACCATCTGTTCTAAATTTCTTCACACTTTTCCCTGTTTCATTCTCAACAAGTATTAGCCATTCTTTAAACTTACCAAAAGCTTGAGCCTTATCACGAAGGAAGTACACCCACATCTTCCTACTGTAGTCGTCGACAATCAACATAAAATAAGAAGATCCCCCCAAGGCCTGTGTAGGCATCTTACCACACAAGTCAGCATGCACCAACTCTAGAGGAGCATGTGCTCTATTCTTGCTTTCTTGTGGAAATGCCTTTCTCTGTTGCTTGCCCATCATACAAGCTTCACATGGTTCCTTCAATTCAGTTATTGTAGGTAGGTGAGCAACCATACCTTGCTTTTGCATCTCCTTCAATACTGCAAATCCGATGTGTCCAAACCTTTCATGCCAAAGCTTACTTGTGCCCACTCCAGCGGTGGCTGTAAGAGCACTTAGCTCATACAGGTTGTTCCTTCTTTCTCCTTTGCCAACAATTGTGCCAGCATTATCAATAATTTCTGCACCTGTCTTCTTGAACCTCACTTCATGACCAAGATCAGTTATGGCAGCAACTGATAAGAGATTTCTCCTGATTTCGGGAACATACAACACATTTGAAAGCTTTTTGACTTCACCATTTGCAGCAACAAAAGAAATAGTACCTGTGCCCGCAGCAGGGCATTTAGCATCATTTCCAACCGTCACAGTGATGGATTCTTGTAGAGGCTGCATAGAACTGTATAGACCTTTCTTGTTGGTCATGTGACGGGAGGCCCCACTATCCAACACCCAAGAGTCAGTGGTAGATTCTTCTTGCGCCGAGGAGCACACTTCCTCAATGGTCGCCATGAATAATTCCAACTCTGCTTCAGCCGTATTGGCTGTCTCTTTCCCTTTAGTTTTAAGGGTACCATTCTTTTCATCTGCCTTCTTGACACGACAATCTGCAATTGCATGTCCTTTCTTCTTACAGTAGAAGCACTCTCCTTGAAACTTCTTCTTGCCGCCCTTTTTCTTTTTGTCACCATCATTTTTGGTGGAGGAAACACCTTTGCCTTTTGCATTGGCAGAGAATGCAGCATCTCCATTGTTGCTTCCTTCTCGGGCTTTCAGCCTCAACTCCTCCTCCATTAATAATGCACAAAACTCCTCAAAAGTCAAAGCTTGAGGTCTCACCTGAGTATTAAGGGCAGTTACTAGTCCATCAAACTTTTGTGGACAAATCCGAAGACACCTCCGAGCTAGCTCTTCGCTAGTCTTTTGTATCCCAGCGCCAGCCATCTGGTCGCGCAGATTCTTAATCCGAGTGATGAATGCTTCAACCGTCTCTCCTTCAGCAAACTTCTCCGCTGCTAGTTGATTCTCCAAGTTTTGAATCCTTGTTTGGTTTCGTGTTTCATACTGACTCCTTAGTACATTCCAAGCCTCTGATGCTTTGGTTGTATGCTGAATCAGAGTCAAAACACTGTCAGAACAGCTTGTAACTAAGGCACACAATGCATCTGCATTCCTTCGTTTCCAAGCTCGTAGAAGATCTGCATTCGGAGGAATCATCACACTAGGATTTGATGGGTCGGGGGTAGGCTGTGGTTCTGCGTCAGTCGCCAGCACAGTCTCCAGAAGCTCATAAGAATCAAGGATAGTAGTAATTTTGAACTTCCACAAGGTGTAGTTTGTACCATCTAACTTGCCTTCGCTGAAGGTTGGTGGACGAATCCTCAGTGTTTGAATAGCCGGTACAGCAGCACCACCTCCTGCACCGCTTCCTGATGCGCCAGAACTGCTTCCCGGAGTCGACATCGTTTCTCTTTGCTGTTGAAGCCTTTGCCTCTTGCACTCTCTCCGATCTCTAGAGCCCCCTGGGCTCTGATACCATGTAAAATATTACACGGCGCAGCGAACAGAATCTGAGAAAGAGATAGAGAGTACACAACAGATAAGAGGAGAATCAGTAAATTCTTTAACTTCAAACAACTGATACAAAGATGGCTCTGTCCACCCGTGCGCTTCCACTGAGTGAAGCTTAGATGGCGATCTAGACAGAAGATAGGTGAAGAGTTTAAGGCTAGCTGGAACAACAACTCTGACTGGGTGAAAGATGAGTGTAAGATGGCTGCGAAGGGGTTTAGCTTTTATAGCCCGCGAAGGTCGTTAGGTCGGCCTGCTGACCGACCTACCATATGAGCCTCCACTAGTCGGCCAGGGAATATTCCAGGGAATATTCCCTTTACCATCGGGCCGGGGGCGCTGCCCCCGGACCCCCGCCAGGGGGGCCGCTGGCCCCCCTGGGACCCCCCAGCCAGGGGCCGCTTCCGCGGCCCCCGGACCCCACAATAGGGGCCCCTTTTAACTCCCTTACCACGCAACTCAATGCAATGTGCCTCGAGTTGCTACCAGCTTAACCACTCCGTCTAACCCAAAGATTAGACCCACAATGGTCACCTTTTTGCCATCCGGTCACATAGACCTCATCTGATATACAAGTCAGGACTCCACCAATGTCCGGGCTCACACTTGGCTTCTCCTCATAATGGGGGCCTTACAACTTTGAGCACCATGGATCATTGGTAGTACCTAATGAGGGTGGGGCATTGATCATATCTAACACATGGGTGGCGTATGAGAGCCGCCAATAACACTGCAGGTGATTTGTATGCTGCCTGTCCCAGTGTCAGGGTTTCTATTGGAGATGTAGAGGAGGATTTCCATTTCTTTGTGTAGGATTCATGCTCTTATCCCATAATTCTTGGACAGCCATTCATCACAGAGATGCGCATGGAAACAAAGGTAATGGATGATGGATCTTCTTATGCACGAATTCGCAGTAAAGATGGTATGAGAGCAGTTTAGTTTATGACTGTGTGTGTGAACCATGTTAGAAACAGGGATACTCTCAAAGATGCACCTTTGCCCGCTGTGAGGATTCGGGTTTCATTAGGTACCGCCGTTTCGCGAGACGACGGTGGTACAGAGCAGAGGAGATTGGAGTTCTCGCCTCCTGGCAGAAGTGTTTTCTCCTCTGGTTTTGTTGGGATTTTAGCAAACAGTTCGATGAGCTATCAAAAGATTTCTAGGTTGCCTAGAGCTACTAGGCAGTACATATGCAGGAAGGAGAAAAATTTGAAAAATGCAAGAATTTTAGAGGATGATGAGCACATAGATGGGATGTATGACAGTGTGATTTGTGCAGATACGATGACAGAGATGGGAAATATGCTGAAAACTTATATGCAGAGTTGTCACAATAATGTATTAGTGCAATCCCTAGACATGTTTCATGAAATTGCAGATTTTGTGTCACAGATTGAGTCAAAGGCTGAGGTGGCTCAGCAAAAAGTGTTGAGTGCTGAAGAAATTCAGCAAACAGAGTTTCCGGCTGATTATGATAAGCTTACAGAGACACAGACGGCTGAAAATTTTCAGCCAACAGAGTTTACTGCTGAAATATTTCAGCATCCAGAGTTTAGGGTTGTTCCTATGCAGTCCATAGAGCAGAGGACTGAGGATATTCAGCCCATTAGAGTGCAAAATTGCTGATTTACAGCAAGATTTGAGTAATGCAGAAGAGTATAATGAAGCCAGGGTTGACACGAAATACAAAACTGTGGATAAGAAGGTGAAGCCGGTAGCTGTACCGCTTCCAACTCACAGTGATCAGCAAATAGAGAGGGCTGCCAAACAGCCAATTTTGAGGAATCCGGAACATATTGGCCATAAATTTTCTGCAGAGACTCTTGCTGAATTGAAAATTGGAAATGGTGATTTCTTGCTACCCACAGAGAAGCAATGCTTTCAAGAGATGCTTGAGCGACATGGAAGGGGATTTGCTTTTTTCCCGCATGAGATCAGATATGTGAATCCAGATATTGTTGCTCCTATGGTCATTTTTACTATTCCTCATATTCCATGGAATCTCTGACCTATTCTAGTGCCTAAGGCACACCTACCAAAGCTGATTGATTTATTGAATGAGAAAATCAGGATGGGAATTCTTGAGCCTTCATCTGCATCATACTCAAATAGGTGGTTTACGATTCCAAAGAAGAATGGTACTCTCCGATTTATACAGGACATGCAGCTAGTAAACAGAGTTACTATCAGGAATGCTGGTATAGGTCCAGTTGTGGATGAGTTTATAGAAGCATTTGCTGGACGTGCCAACTATTCTTTAGGTGATTTGTATTCAGGAAATGATCAGTTTCAGCTGGCTTTGGAAAGCAGGGACATAACCACCATGAGAACTCCTATTGGGCTTGTCAGGATGTGTACCTTGCCTCAAGGTGCTACTAATTCTGTTGCGCATATGATGAATGCCATGCATAAGGTTCTTCGTGATTATATACCTCAGCTTACTATGCCTTTCTTGGATGATGTGCCCATTAAGGGGTGTGTAGAAGAAGAGGAGAATGAGAGTCTAAATGAGCAGGGATGCAGATACTTTGTGGCTGATCATATTTCAGCTTGTGAGAAGATTTTGGCCAAGTTAGAAGTGAACTTGACACTATCAGGGCAAAAATCTGTTTTTGGAGTGAATGAGGTTGTCATTGTTGGACATATGTGTGGGTATTATGGCAGGAAACCCTCACCTGATAAGGTGGATGCTATAGGCAAGATTGCAGAGTATTGTTCTACCACTTCAGAGGTACGGAGATTCATTGGAGCTTGTGTGTTTTATATGATTTGGATACCTCATTTTGCACACATAGCAGATTGTTTATATCAGCTGCTTCGAAACGGGCAGAAACTCTATTGGGATGAGAGCCACACTAGAGCCATGCGAAAATTAAAGAAGTTATTGTAGAATGCTCCTACTCTCAGGAAAGCGGATTATAATTGCGGAAGGTCTATTGTATTGACAGTTGACACTAGTCCAATTGGTATAGCTTGGGCTGTGGGTCAAGATGATGCAGATGGAAACAGGTATGCTATTCGGTTTGGGGCGAAAGTCCTAAGAGAGAGACAAAGGAGATATCCGCAAATCAAGAGGGAGTTACTGGGGATTGTTACAGCTCTCAAATGTGACAAGGAGTACTTTATTGGAGCTCCAGTTGTGGTAGAGACAGATTGCTTGCCATTGATTGGTATGATTACAAGTTGCTCTACTCCGGATATAGCTATGCTGAGATCGATTGCATACATCGTCATTAAATCGGGAATTTAGACACATAGCAAGGAAGGATAATCCAATGGCAGATATGCTGTCTAGAGCCAGATATGATGATGAGGAGATGCTATTTGCAGAAGAGGATGATGCATAAATTTCAGCCACTATGGTTGATCATGTTTGCCATGTCTATGATATTGTGGCTTTCATAGAAGAACTTTATGTTGGAGAATGGTTGCAGATTGGCAAGTACCTTAGTACACTAAGCAAAAGAGATGAATGGACAGATGAAGAGTTCAAGAAGATCAGAAGGAAAGCCTATGGTTATTTTCTCAAGGACGGATTTCTTTGGAAGCATCCGAAGAAAAGAGGCAGGTTACCTTTGCGGGTTGTTTGCGATAGAGAGACACAATTACAGGTGATGAGGGAGTTTCATGAAAGTCCTTGGGCTGGTCATAGAGGAGTGTGGGCTACTTATGAGAAAATCAAGGAGAAATATTGGTGGAAAGGCATATATAGAGATGTTTCTCACTTTGTTGAGACTTGCAGGGACTGTCAGATGTATTCGGTAGTGCGTCATCGAGATGAGCTTCATCCGACCTATTCACTTTGCATTCATTATAAGTGGGTAGTTGACTTGGTTACTATGCCTATGGGTCTATGGCAAATGAGGTATATTGTTTTGGCTAGAGAGGATCTTACCAATCATGTTGAGGGCAGTTCTTTGAGAACGAAGACCACTAGTGTAGTGTGTAAGTTCTTATCGGAAGAAATTTTCTACAGGTATGGTTGTGTGGGTAAGATCACTACAGATCACGGTGAATTGGATGCAGATGAAGCTAGGGAGTTTTTGTCTCAGCTAGGAATCAAGTTGGCTCTAACCACAGCATACAATCCAGAGGGAAATGGAAAGAGTGAAAGAGGGCATTCGCCGATAGTGAAAGCATTAGCCAAAGCATGCAAAGGATGGATTGGAGAATGGCCGAGACTTCTACCATTTGCTTTATGGGCTGATCGTACGACTCACAGTGTTACCACAGGATATATGCCCGCAGAGTTGATGTATGGTCAGAAACTGGTTATGCCGACTGAGACTTGTGCTTTGACTTGGTCAATTTTACCTTGGCAAGAGGATTTGACGAGAGAGGAGCTCTTAGCTCTTCGGATTTGACAGTTGGAGAGAAGACCAGAGGATATTCAGCTAGATATTGACAGGTTGAAGGTTGCTAGACTAAGAAATAAGGACAAGTTTGACAGCAGGCATCGCTTGCGGCCTAGAGCAATAGAAGAGGGAGATTGGGTATTATTCTTTGATAGAAGCCTTGAAAATCATCATATTGCACTTCGGAAGATGGTGAAAAGATGGTTTGGGTTGTATATAGTCAGACATGTCTTTGATAATGCAACATATGAGCTGACAGAATTGGATGGGACAGTGCTTAGAGTGCCTATTGCTGGAAAAAGAATCAAGATTTTCAAGAGAAGAGATGATGAAGATTATGCATTGGAAGAGTTTGCAAGAGAAGAGCAACGAGAAGAAACTTCAATGGAAGAGACAGATGATATGACAGATAATCTTGTTGATATACTGGAAATGCATAATGAAGAGATTGATCTGTTTGTGGATCTTGATGATAACGATCATGGGTAGTTGGCCCATCCGGAGGATGTGCACGATTAGAGGGGGTGGATGTCGTATTGCTGCGCATTCGAGGTGTGAAAACCACCCAAAAGTTGTGTGTGTGGGATTTGATACTTTGTACATATTTAGTTGTTGTGATTATACTTTTGTTCTGCGTAGGCAGTATAGTGAAGAGGGTTTGGAGCAAGAGGAATTTATCAATAATTCTCTGGTTGACATGTATGCAAAATCTGGTATGCTTGGAAAAGCCCAAGAAGTATTTTATAATATGTCAGATCAAGATCTTGTATCCTGGACGACACTGATTGCAGGCATTAAACCAAACAAAGTCACCTACTTGCTGACATTCAAAGCTACAAGTTCTCTCGAATGAGCATGTTTAATAGAGAAAGGCCTCCTGGAGGATGACCATAGCAGTAGAGTTTGTCAAAGACAAGTTACTCAATTACATTGTTGAAGATGTGGCATTTCCAATTGCAATAGAAAAGGCTGTCTTCTGCAGACTGAGACAGTATTTGCAGAAGCTTGTTCAATTAATCATGGCTTGTCATCTGGCACAACAGATTTAACTGTCTTAGTGCTCGGAAGAGAGTTGTTTGTGGCCAATGCAGGAGATTGTAGAGCTGCCCTCTGCAGGAAGGGCAAGGCCATTGATATAACAAGGGAAAAGATGGTGAATAGAGTTCCTTGGAGGCTTTGTGGATGATGGATATCTGAATGGACAGATCAATGTTGCAAGAGCCATTAGAAACTGGCATATCAAGGGATTAAAGGAGGGCATGAACTGTATTTTCAGTGCAGAGCCACAATTGAGACAAGCTTTGTGAAGAAGACGAGTTTATGATTATTGGTTGTGATGATTTCTGGGATGTGTTTCCAAGTCAGATACTTGACAATAATGAGTGTTTTAAATCATGTACCTCAAATATATACAGCCGAAGAGTACTCAGCGGTGAATTTGTGGTTGTGAACAAGCATCTTCTGAATGATCTCATTGACATGGGACTTTGGAACTTAGATTTGAAGATGGCTTTATACAGAAAGTTCAACAGATTCCTAATGATTTGAAAGCAGTTTACAGGAATGTTTTGGAGATCAAACAGGGGACCGTTGTTGACATGATTGCAAGACCATATGCATTTATCGAGTTTGATACTGATATTCAAAAGACTAGAACGCTTTACTTGGACATCTGTGTAAATGAACTTCGTGTGTTTTGTAAGGAGACAAGTGCTCTGTCTCTGGAATTGCCTGCTCTATATGACCAGTCACTCAGTCATGAAGAACCAAGTTAAATAAATGCTGAAGACATAATGGACATCATGCTGATAATTTTCTATTCACGGGCTGGGTATATTCGCCATCGTGCAATATTCAAACTCTGGTTTGTGGTTCTGGTTGGTGCACTTGCCATGCTTCTTGAGATATATGATTCCCCCCCCTGTATGGGGTGCTTTTGATGCTCATTATCTTTGGCATGCAACCACTATACCTTTGACAATGCTATGGTGGAGTTTTATCAAAGATGATGCATCATTCAGAACCACACAACTGTTACGAAAAGCCAAAATTGTGGATGAAACCAAAAAGGACCGATAGTGCAGATGTTGGGGCCGCTTTTCTGTAAAAAAAGTTGCGTGTTGTATGGCAAAAAGGGGGGGGAAGAACACTATTTTGGGGGACATTGTGATTGTCGTCTGGTCTGGGGGAAAAGGAGGCGATCTCTGTGTTCAGAGGTATGAGGAGAAGAGTATTGGGGAGCATTGCAGACGTCTTCTACGCCGTTGCTACTTCAAACTGAAAGACGACATTGTTGTCATGGAGGCGCTGAAGAAAACGACGAAGATGGAGAAGTAGCCTCCAAGCGGTGATCAACGTGTGGCGGCATACTGTAACCGAAAAAGGGCAGCAACAATGATGATATTTTTCTCAGTGAGAAGAGAGCCGCATAACTGCCATTGCCAATCATCCACAGTGTGACCTGTGTTTGAGACATCTCAAACTACCCATATAGCACAACACTCACCGATATAATATTGGACTACTACACTACTCGGAAAAGCATGAGAAAGGTATACAAAATAGGAGGATCATCCATCTCTCCTGTTGGAATCAGCAAAGAACAAGCAAAGAGCTTTCAACTTTATGCAGGTCGAAACCTGCCAATTGCTGCAGCCTCGTGGGAAGTTTTCTTAATAACAGCTATGCCTTGTATCCATTCTCTTTCCCCTTCTTATTATCCTGGAACATAAACTGAATTCACAGTCAAATGCAATTCTGACATTGCATGTCTTGCCAGAACATACATGTTCACCCAAGTATACATCTGGAAGTCCATGGCTGCTCGAGAGATGAATAGAGATCTTTAACTACAATTAAAGCAAGCAAAAGAAGACTTGGTCTAAAACTTTGGAGCATAAGCTTGAATCATGCCAACAGAAAGTGAATTCTATCTGAAAGGAAAAATTGCAGAACAGGGTACTTTAGCCTGCCTTTCTCTCCGGTGCTGAATATACTTGAGAAAAATACAAGTGTTGCAAGCTCCCTTGGAAAGCCTTTCCTTACACAAATATCACTTATCTACCTGGATATGCTGAATGTATACAGGATGTACAGTGAATTCATATTATGTAACATAGGGACAGAGAGTTTAGACCAGACCCTGACTGGTTCTAAACACTTATGGTATTGACAATTGCACTTTTCAATAAACCAGCTTTCAGAAACCTTGTATACAAAGATCTTATTCTTGCTCAGAATGGGAAGGTGTCCCTTTTCAACTTGTAAGCTCAGGCTTTCCTGAGTGTGGCCATGAATTGCAAAATCCTTGGCAAATTGTTTGTGAATACATCTCTGCTGCTGTGATTTTCAGATTCAAATTCTCCATGAACTTGGATTTCATATTGTTGGGAAGAACTTATTTTTGAAACCTTGTACTTCTCAACTGTGCACAGCTTTGAATAGAAAGAATCTAACACAATATGATCCATTGATCCATCTTTTATCAACGATATCTCTTATTTTAGTTCTGATCTTCTATCTTGAAATTTATCAAGGACTTCTAAAGTCACGACATTGCTTTCGAAATCCTTCGACATCTTTGGTGAACCCGACGTGAAAGCGTCGCAAAAATTTTAGGATGGGAGATACTTCAACCTCTATTTCAGCCTCTTCTACAATTCCAGCTGCGCCCTCTACTTCAGCTCCATCAATGACTGCTGCGTCAAATACTTCAACAGATGATCTAAAGCAGATTTTGTAGAATATGTCCATGTATATGTAGCTTCAAAATGAGCAGACACAATTGTATATGCAACAACAGCAACAATTGCATCAACAACAGTTGTCTCACCAAAGACAACTATATTCGGAGCAGGAGAATGTAGACAGCGTGACTAAGGCGATTGAAGCAATTGAGAATGAGAAGGAGCTATTTGATGGCCATAATGTTTCAGCATATTTGAAGACATATGAGATCAAGATGGGGTTTTTTGGAGTTCCTGCTGGACTTATGAGTAAGTACTTCCTTCGTCTTGTCACACCTGCCTTGAGGGCAAAAGTGACTGATCTTTTTATTCAAAATTCACATTGGCAAGATTTTAAGAAGGCCCTGAAAGAAGAGTATTTCCTTGAGGACTTTGGTATGGCTACTTGGCGGTCATTCCGAGAGTGGGTCTACATGCCAAACAAAAGTTTAGTTGCTTGAGAGTTGATTTGGGAATTTGAAGAGAGGTATAGTCAGCTTGATGCCATTGAACAAAGAGCATTGGATGTTGAAAAAGTTGAGCTTTTCATGCAAGCTGCAGATCTTGCTCTTCAGGAAGAATTGGGAGAGCTTCTTGAGGATCGCACGAAGCCTATGGGTCTTAAAACGGATTGGCAGGATGCCCAGTATGCAGTCTCGACTTTGAGCAAGAGGAGGATATGGAAGACCCGCCTACAGAATGGTTCCATGACACCGACACCATCATCTGCTCCTATGCCTGCTTCTATCCCTGTTATTTCTTCTCCTTCTCAGTCAGTTTCTTGGCCTATGCCAGTGCCTAGTGTTTCCACTCCTCCTATTCCTCCTGTTCCAGGACCGATGCCAGCACCTTCTGCTCCAAAACCATCCGCTCCATCGGTGCCTACCTCTCTTGATGACATAATCAAAGGCATAACGGATTTGACATTGGAGTCAGTTAAAGCGGAGTTGGTGGGAAAATTGAAAGAGCAGTTTGCTTCGACTGCGCCTACTACTTCTTCTAGTGCTCCTACTACACCTAGGAGTGCTCCTAGTGCACCTAGGAGAGATCGGAGATGTATTTGGTGCAATAGTACGGACTATCAACATTGCAGGGATTGTGAATCTTTTCAGGATGCAAGGAGGAAGAATTTGGTATTTTGGGGACAAGATGGTAAGATTTGGTTGACTGAAACAAGATGTGTTCGATCCTCCATGTGACATGTATACACACATACACTCCATAATCCATCGAGTGGAAAACCTCTCTGTTGTTTAAGGTATCAGAACTCCTGATGCAAAGATGCTACTATATAGTCCTTGGTCCCCTCAAGTATATTCTTCCAATGGTCCAAAACGTTGTGCCTAAATACTTGTTAGCATAACCCTCTTATGCCAAACAACACCCTCCTCCCCTCATCATTCATGATCAGACCAAATTTCATGTCATATATGAGGTACCCATACCCTGCTAACATATGTCTAACGTGTGTCCTCTCCCACTTGCAACCATGATCATCAAGAGACCCCTGTATACTTGACGTATTCATGGGGGTAGTATGTCTCGGAGTACCACCCATAGAGGTTCCACTTGCTCACAGCGGAGCAAAATGTGGAGTCACTGGAGTAGATATCGCTATAGGTGTGACAAATCTTAGAGATAACAAGCACACACTAAATTGACAGGACAGAGACACCACATCGGTGCCTCCACAACATCCACTTGAGCCACCCTCTCTCAAACTTGTATGAGTGCGAGGAGGAACACTCGTCTTTGGAATCGACCATGTGCTCACAACATTCACATCTCTGCAGCATTTTCTAGAACCACTCCCTCTTCCTGGGTCTCGTCTAGAGTGTTGACCTTGTCTATTGGAAACCAAAGCATTAGAGTGCGTCAAAGTAGATCTCATCGAATGACTCGATGATGTGTGAGATAACTCTTGGTCCGCTATATCTTTAGATTGGGCCATTTGATTCAGAGACATACATGTGAATCATCAACAAATTAAGTAGGTGGATGTAGATATGAATCGGCCTATGGCCCCATGTCAATCTCCTAGCAGAACTCCACGTACGCCAGAAGGTCTATAGATAGGACACCACAAAAGAGGAGTCCACTTCATTCTCAAAAAATGACTAGCCTCCTATCTCTTCGTCTACATTACCTGTGTCTGCCTCCTCTACATACTCCAAGCCCACTTCAGCCTCCAACATCCACAATATCACCCCTTCACCTATATACTCTCCTCATCTATGCTGAGAACATTTCTTTCATCGTACACTCTCACACTCTGAGGAGCTGATGACACAACATACCACCATCAAGATTGTTGGGGATTTGGATAGAAGATTATATTTTTCAATGTCACATATAAGAATGAGTCAATATTTGTGATTCTTTCGTGTTGTGCATTTTTTAAATAAAAAACTGTCATACACTTGTTCACAATGGGTTGCCAAGACAAATGGGTTGCACAAATTCGTCCATGTTCTCTCGGAATCTATTTTCGAAAATTTCGATGGACCTCATGGAACGGTTGACCTAGCTTAAACACTTTAAACCATCTCACTTTGCAAGTTTTCAAAAGACTCCATCTCATCTACAACAATGTTCGTATCTGTGGCCCATCGTCAGCTCTCTTACTCTAACTTTGCCATGATACCACAATTCGTTATGAAGTGCATTTTGTCGATGCGCTCAACATGAAAATGTTGCCCACATGACCACGCCACACTGTCAATTTTGTGGTGTACAATGGAACGATTAGATTAGTTTGCGCATATAAAATTTAAATATGATAGCTTATAAAACATGCAATTGTGGACATTATTTGTTGTATGCTACTTTTTTATTGTGGACATTGGCCAAAAAATTTTATTATTCAATTTTTTTCTATTAAAATCTATTTTTATCTCATAGATAATAAAATATCATTTTTTATATTTTACTATATCACTATATACTAAGTTATGTTATACAAAAACTATATCGATAACTATATTATAATTTTACTATATAGTAACTTCCTTATAAAGTTACTATTTAGATAATGTGTATTTATAATGTCACTATATATTAACTTTTTTGATAAAGTTACTATATACGTACTTATTATAATAAATTTTATATATAGTAAGTTAGCTAGAGAATAATATCTATATTCAATACTATTTTTCTAGATTGGCAATTTAGTAATGTTTGATTTTTTCTAGATTAGAATTTTTCTAGTTATGTGCAACAATAACTAGCAAATTCTCTTTTTTTTCCTATATAGTAAGTGGTCTAGAGTTTATTGTGGGAGCTTCTTTACTTTCTTCTTGTCCACGATCTTGATGGGGCCACCATCTTTCCGCTCTGCATATATGACCAATCATATTGAATGGTTTAGACATTTGTAATACTTACAAAATTCAGGTTATGTACAAATGGGTGATGATTCAGGCCATCCAATTTCACACATTGAAAAGATCTCATTGTCCTTCCATAATGGCTAGACAAAGAGTCTTTTAGATATATTACATGTGCCATCAATCACAAAGAATTTGGTGTTTTTTTGCCAAATAGTGGAGGAAGGTTTGCACGTTCCATTTAATGCAAAATGTTATTTTTTAGAAGAATTTAATGATAAGTATAGATTTCTCATAAAAGGAAGTAGAGTTGACCTCATGTTCACTTTAGATATTAGAATTCCTACAATGAATGCTACTATGTATGCTAAAGAAAAAGGAGTGGTTGTAGACATTAAAATATGGCATAAGTATATTTGACGTGTAAATGTACAAAGACTAAAATTAATGAAATTCAAAGGATTAGTTATAGGGTTGTTTCCTTTTAGAATTGTGGAATTTTACAAAGTGTGTGAAGCATGTCAATTTTATAAGTAGACAAGAAAACCTTTTTCGAATGAGAGAGAGATGTGAGCAGAAATATACTTAATGTTCTACATACAGATGTTTGGGGGCCTATATAAAAGGTATCTCTTGCTGGAAAAAAAATACTTTCACATTTATTCACAATTGTTCAAGAAAGTTGTGAATATATTTCATGAAGAAAAAGGGTAATATAATTGAGCACTTCAAAACTTTCAAGTCTATTGTTGAAATAGAAATAACCTTGGAAGTCAAATGCTTGAGATCAAATGGCGGGGAACAGTATCTTTGTAATGTTTTTAGTGCCTTTTTGAGGTCTCATGGGATAAATAGATAATTTACTTGGTGGCATATCCCACATCAAAATAAGATTGTAGAAAAAAGAAGGCATATTGCAGAAGTTGCATTGGCACTGATGGTGGTTGAAAAAATATGTAAAATATTTTTTGTATGAAGTTTTTCATAGTGCTATCTATATTATAAATAGAATTTCCATAATTGCATTTTATGAGATGACTCGTGAAGAATGCTTTACAGGAAAGAAGCCAGATGTATCACACCTGAAAGTGTTTGTTTGTATCACATATGTTCATGTACCATATAAGCTACAAAAGAAGCTTTATCCAAAGGATTAAAAATATATTTTCATTGGATACTCTTTAAAGAGAAAAGGGTACCATTGATACCATTGTTATAGCCATGTCATCATAGGTGAGTTCAGAGTGAGCAGGGATGCTATTTTTTATAAGATGAGCAGTTGGTATGCACGTAGTGGTGATGTATTAGATGATTATGATCATGATGATGATAGTTATGTGTAGAAAGAAAAGCAAGAATCATGGAGCCTTAGTGAACTAGAAACATCATTTGGTACTATATCTTCAATTAGTCCTTGGTCTAAAAGATTGAATAGCTCCATATCTTCAGGTGGATCTACAAGCTTTGTAGATAAAGACAAAGGGAAGAAGAAAGTGCATAATGGCTCAAAGAGTTGATGCATTTACTAGTCATTTGGGATTTGATGAATATTCTAGTATTTTAAAGAGTTTGGATGATGAGCTTGGTATTCCTTCTGCCAAGATACCAAGTGTACAAAGAGCATATGGTAAGGTTCCATTCATTGATCCAGTGGTATGCAAGTCTAGTAGGATCAAATACCCTGTTAAAAGATTCGGTTTTGAAAGTTATGTTTGTCACCATTATGATTATATGGTAAAGGTAGTTGAGGATGTCAAGACCACTTATTTTAAGGATGCTTTTGGTCATGCTCATTGGGATGCAAAAATTGATGAGGAACTGGCTGCATTAGAATCTAATACAACTTGAGATTTGGTACCTTTGCCTAAGGGCAAGAAATCTATTGGTTGTAAGTGGGTTTAAAAAATCAAGCACAACATAGATGGTTTTCTTAGCAAGTATAAGGCTAGGCTAGTTGCAAAAGGCTATGCTCAAACATATGGCATAGATTATGAAGAGACATTCAACCCAGTTGCAAGGATGGCAACTGTTAGATCTGTGATTGCTTTGGCAGTAGCCAAAGGTTGAAATTTACAGTAAATAGAGGTCAAGAATGTCGTCTCGTATGGTGAATTGCAAGGAGAGGTGTATATGAAGCAAGTAGTAGGTTATGAGGATTTAGAGAATCCCACATATATGTGCAAATTAAAGAATGCGCTTTATGGGCTAAAGCAAGCACCTACAGCATGGTATGACAATATCGAAGAGTATCTTGTCAACATTGGCTTTTATGTTTCTGATGCTCACCACTCACTTTATGTGAGAAAGGGATTAGTCATCATAGTCATCTATGTGGATAACTTGATTATTATAGGCAACAACGATAGGGGGATTGCAAAAGTTATGGATTTTTTTTTTCATAAATTGAGATGATGGATTTGGGTGAGCTGAGATACGTTCTTGGTATTGAGGCGATGAGATGTTATAATGGTATATGGCTATCCCAAAGACAGTATGGCTTGGATATGTTATCCATGTATGATATGACAATATGTTAGCCTCTTTCAGTACCATTGTAGCAAAATGTGAAGTTGAGTATTGATGTTGGGGATGAGATAGAAGACCTTACTATGTTTAGGAGGATAGTAGGTAGTCTAATTTACATGACTATCACAAGGCTAGACTTGAGCTGCAGATTGGGCTGGTAGCATGTCAGACATAAGATCTACCAATAGATCCATATTTTCCCTTGGTAGTGTAGTAGCTACATGGAGAAACAAAAATCAACCTACAATTGCTTTATCGAGTACAAGTTCAACCATGATACCTTCTAGCCAAGTTCATTGTCGCACAAAGCCCTTTAGGGTTTTCATGAAGCGCTCCAGGAAGAATATCAATCACGTAGTATGGACCGGTCCCGCAATCTCCACTTCATCTACAAGATGCACTAGGAGATGAGTTTGTATTGTGAGGATGTTGGTGAGTAGTTACTTCTCAAAAAGATAGACCATCTCCACCACTTCTCACCTTGTAGATTCAATAGAGGATGTCTTGATCTCATCCTGATCAATAGTACAAACTTCCACAAATAAAGAAGCATTACGAATACTGAGTAGACACTAAATAGAAAAATATGCAAGCTACTTGCAACCAAGGTAAAGAAAAACCTAACATATTTTATGTCAATCATGGGATAACTGGTCATCTTTAGAGAAAGAAGACCTTAGGGAACACATCATACACGTTAGCGTGCGGATAGATATGATAATTTTCTTCACAATGTTCTCTTCTTTAGTGGATAGGACCCAAGGAGCGTGAGGTAGTTGTAAGGAACCATCAATGCTTGACTATGGCCAAAGCACTTTCATCTTGTCTACTTCCTTCAAATCCATTCATGCCCCTGCAAATTCTCTCTTTCCTTCGATGTGATCCCATAATAAGTTGCCCATATTCTTGAAAATATGCATGGGATTCAACATATGGTTGATCTATAAGTGGGTTCAATATAGAAAATTGAAGAAACTGAGAACCATTGCATTCCATTTGGATGTGACTCCTTGTGGATCATTTTCAGCTCCTACCAGCTTTGGGCATTCATTCGTGCTAGAGGTCATCCAAGGAAACGTTCCCTACGTTCATGACCCTCTAGCAATAAAGCGGTATGTCCTTGATATACCATCTTCTTCATGGTTTGTGACCTTCAGGAGTTTAACTATGGGCAATGAAATGGACATGTATGATAATGTAAGGCAACGTGACTTGTCACAACACTCATATTTAGACAAAAAAAACTTGAATGAGCTATGTTAGATATCACTAAAATGAGAACGGAGAACATTTTCCTAAGCACACACCAAATCCTGGAAAGTCATGTATAGTCCACATGAGAATCGCTTGTAAATTGGTCCACTGTCAACCATCATGCTTTCTCATGTCTTCCATAAAGACCCCCTCCCCCCCACAAAATCTTGAGCTCATCAACTAATGGATGGAGGTTGTCCATGTTATTTACTTTGTAATAGCTAAGAATGAGCAAATCTAAGGATCACGTGTTCTTTCTTTGTAGAAAACCCATGGCAGGATATTATAGTTAACAAGGACTACAGGCTACACAAAGTAAGAAATTGAGGAGAGACTAAATGGATTCATACCATCCGTAGCAAGACTAGTTGAAGATTCCTTGGTTCTTGTGCAAATTCTTGGAAAGATGGAGTCAATGTGGCTCCATATATGTGAATTTGCTAATATTCATTGGACTCCATCTGTGGAACTATTCTACACATGCCACATTGTCAGAGCATTTGGGGTCGAAAGTCTACCATGGGGGTGAGAGACAGTAGGGTGAAAGGAGATTCACGGAGAGGAGTAGATGAAAGAGAAGGGGTTTAAACAGATAGATGATGTTAAAGAATCCTCATAGAGGTGAAGCATTTTAATTTATTTTTTGCATCTTGATAAGATAAATCCCTTGTAGACAAAAGACAGGCGTAAAAAAATAGCTTCTTCTTTGTTGCATAGACCGCTAATCCAATGCTTCCATTGGCTCCGAGAAACGGGCATAAGATACCAGGACACCTAGTCCAAATTCTCCCAGATCACTCCTTCTTCTTCCAATTCTTTGGTGTGTTGTTTTGTTGCCTGTAAACTACTATCTGCGTCATGCAATTTTGCCAATCCTTCTTTTTGCATAAAATCCCCCAAAAATGGCTAAAAGCCACTTGCCTTTTTTTTACGTGTCATCCTATTCTAGAAGTTCTCTATAGCTTTCGGATATTTACAAGAAGTAATATATAAAATATAAAAAATAGGCTAAACTCGCAAATAATTTAGGGTTTTTGAACCATCCACACTAGAGACACTAACACTAATGACTAATATGGCATTGACTGTCTAGATCAATAAGAAAGAATAATCATAATGCACTCTAGAGCTTTTTACATTGTGTCCACGTAGCGGCAGGACATTCATCCTCTCTTAACTGGCGCATCATTTTGCATGTGCCAATGTCTTATGGATTTGCAGTGTTAGAAGAAATATCCTTTGCCATGTCAATGTCTTGATCTTCTATCGCTTCTTTTTTCATATTTTCAAGTTCATGCTTAGTATCCAAATCCTTCATCTCATATGCTAAAGACTCCCTACATTTAAAGATCTTGATATGTTTTCTAGCCCTATAATCCTTAGACACTACAAGGAAATGCAAGTATAGCGACGGCGAGTAGTGGTGCAGAAATAGCGGCATCACTAGCGATGCCCCGTAGGGATAAAAAGAGGGCCGAAACTCGAGCGCGTTTCATTTCACGCATTCGTGAGACATTTCGAGAGGAAGAGCAAGAGAGAGAGCGACCATTTTGCATAGAGGGTGAGAGAAGGAGAGGAAGAACGCTTGCCACCACCGCCGCCGTCGTTTGTGAAGGAGAGGAGGAGCTGCCATCGCATAGAGGAGCCGCCAAACCCTCGCCAAATCTTTATGGTGAGTCCATTCTCTCTCTCTTTTACTTGTTTAGGGTTTAATTTGTGTATATTGAGAGAGGGAGAGGAAATGAGAGAGAAAGAGAGGGAGAGGGAGAGGGAGGGAGAGAAAGAGAAAGAGAGGGACAGGGACAGGGAGAGGGAGGGGGAGGAAATGAGAGAGGGAGAGGGAGACATTAAACATAATAGGGAAATGAGAGAGGGAGAGGGAGAGAGAGGGGGAGGGAGACATTAAACATAATAGGAAAATGAGAGAGGGAGAGGGAGAGGGGGGGAGACGAAAACATAATAGGGAAATGAGAGAGGGAGAGGGAGGGAGAAGAAATGAGAGGAGAGGAAGAGAGCAAAAGGAAATGAGAGAGGGAGAGGAGAGAAAAAAAAAGAGAATGAGAGGAGAGAGAAAAAGAGATAAGATGTTAAACATAATAGGAAAAGAGAGAAAGAGAGGGTGTGGGTGAGGGGGAGGGCGAGGGAGGGAGAGGAAATGAGAGAGGGAGAGGAAGAGAGAAAAGGAAATAAGAGAGGGAGAGGAGAGAGAAAAAGAAATGAGAGAGAGAGAGGAGAGAGAAAAAGAGAGAAAGATCATTAAACCTAATGGAAAAAGAGAGAAAGGGAGGGTCAGGGTGAGGGAGGGAGAGAACATGAGAGAGGGAGAGAAAGAAAGAAAGGGAAATGAGAGAGGGAGAGGAGAGAGAAAAAGAGAAAAAAATCATTAAATCTAATAGAGAAAGAAAGAAAGAGAGGGTCAGGGTGAGGGAGGGACATGAAATGAGAGAGGGAGAGAAAGAGAGAAAGGTAAATGAGAGAGGGAGAGGAAAGAGAAAGAGACAGAAAGAGAGAGAGGAGAGAGAAAAAGAGAGAAAATTCATTAAACCTAATAGGGAAAGAGAGAAAGAGAGGGTGAGGGCGAGGGAGGGAAAAAAAATGAGAGAGGGAGAGGAATAGAGAAAAGGAAATGAGAGAGAGAGGAGAGAGAAAAAGAGTTTATTTATGGAGCTGTACAAGTCGGGCAGGGTGAAGAGAAGAGCGCTCCTATGGGAAGTGGAGTTGGCATTATAAATAACGGAAAAGTCAAATGTGCTGTGGATGGACGGGTTAAAATCCACTCCTACCCTTCGAGGAAACGGCATAAAGGTGGGGTCATTCCTTTCCGAAGGGAGGGTGTTGCAAAACGCCATCCACGCCTCCAGGTTGACGTAAAAAATGCGCTGCCTCCAGGTAGGTTGGGAACTATATCCTTCCATGGTGCGAGGTACATGGAGGACTTTGTCCTGCCAAAATTCACGGTCCTCAGTCCCCCAAGCAGTTGGGTGGGCCTCACGCTCTTCTAACCATCTAGCCTTGAGCCGGGCCCCCATGGCGATGACATCCTCCACCAACTGAATGGGCAGCACCCTATTCAGGGCGGTGGGAAACTCGAAGCGTAGGTCGAAGGGGTCTCGGCTATACTCCTGCTGCTCCCAGATAATCATCTCAGCGCGGTACTCAGCGGGGGAGTCTTGGGTGCGCAGCGGGAAAGGGGCAGGCTATTTCAGGGCGGGTCTGGCCTTGAGTTTTCTTCTTGCCTTCTCCACCAGTTCCTTCCTTCGGGTGGTGTGGGCCGCTCTTCGTTCGGCGGGTGCGTCATGGGGTGGCACCTCAGTTTGTTGGGGTTGAGGGGGTGGCGGGGCATATTCCTCGTCTTGAGGCCCTAGTTCAAGCTCGAGCTCACCCCCTTCCGCTTGCTCCTCCTCCTGTGTCTTCTCTTCAGTGAACCCCAGGTCATCCATTTCCTGTGTTGTCAGTCCTGCTCGTGCCAGACATTTCCTTTGTTTCTCCACACTCTGCGGAGGACCTCCTACTTGCAGTGGTACATGCAGGCCTGCCGTAAGGGCCTTGCGCGCAGTGGTTAGCTTTCTCTGCAACTAATCATTGGCCTCTTCTATTTCTCAGTGGGTGGTGTGGAGTAGCGTGTTGATGAAAGTGCGCTGCTGAGCCATCATAGCAAGTTGGGCTGCCTCTGCTTGGTTTTCAACCATCACTTTGTCGCCCTCCGCCTTGGCCAGCCGGCGTGAAAGGTCCCGCACTCTCTGCTTGTTATGATTTGCCCACTCCTTTGCCCGCTTCTCCATGTCTTCCAGGCTTTCCCCTTGTCGGAGGGTCATTGCCATGAGCTGTTGTTGTTGGGCTTCGAGCTCCTGGTGCAAGCGGGACTGCTCTCGGTGCTGCTCTGCAATCTGCTCGTTGAGTTGGTCCCGCGTTGCCTGTAACCTACGCACCTGTTCTGCCCTCAATTGATCCAGCTCTGCAACGTCTTCTCTAATTTTTTTGAGTTGGCTCTGCGCCTCCAAGTTGGTTGCAGTTAGTTGGTCATTTCTGCGCTGAAGGTGGGCATTTGTCTCCCTCTCCTTGGTGAGACGCTCCATCAGGATTTTCCTTCGTCCTTCCCAGGTAGCATCGTGCTCCTTCAGGGTTTTCAGCTCCTCCACCTCCTTGGTGCTGGCCTCCTCCTTAAGCACAGCAATTTCTTTTTGATATTCTGTTATTTGCCTTACTCTGTCTAGTTGGAGGGTAGCTTGTGATTCGCGCTCCGCTACCAGCTCTTCCACCGCCACCCTCCTTTCGTGCCTGGTTGTTTGCAACTGCGCGAGCAGCTCCTTTACATACTCATCATAGTGGCCTGTTGGGGGTGGGGAGTGGGGCATGATCGTAGTGGTGGCAGCCTCCTCCACTTTTTGTCTTTTCTCCTCTGGCCCTGGCTCCAGCTCGGTCCTCGCTGCCCTTTTGGCCCCTGAGACTGGGGTGGCCTTGGCTGCTTCCCTTGCCAACTCTCGTTCCACTAAGAATTGTATCCAGGTAACTACGTTGCTTTCATCTACCTTTGCGGTGTGCATCAGGGTGGCTGTGTCAAGGGGCGTCACCTTGAGGGGAGTGGCTTGCGTGGTTGGTGCGAGGAGAGGGGAGACGGGTCTGACCGGGTCTTTTCCCTTCCCTTCTGTAGGAGGCGGCGGCACAGGTTCCGATGCACCAGTGCTAGGGCTGGGTGCTTCAGATTCGGATTGGTATGCCCTGCTCACTCCCTCTATGTCTTTCCTACGCTGTTCCTCGATGGAGCAATGCGTTGCCAGCTCCAATTCTTCTTCTTCTCTCCTCCTCAACTCTTCCTCAGCTCTTTTTCTTCTTTCCTCTTCTTCTCTTGCCGACTCTCTTCAGGCCCATTCGAGCTCCTCCTGCTCTTTTCTCCTTCGCTCCTCCTCTGTCTTTCCATGCAGGGCTTTGGTCCGTTGCTCCGCTTCCCTTTCTGGTACAGCCTGGCGTTCTTCCTCCTTGTCAGTGTCTGTCTCTATTTCATCCGACTGTTCCTCCGGCCGGGGCTGGGACTGCGATGGCGATTCGCCTCCTTTTCTGCCGCCTCCCTGTTTGTCCTCTTCAGCACGTCCCTGCCCTATTGCCTCGTGGAGGATCACAGTGAGGACACCTCCAAAACCTACGGTGGAGGCCTTGGAGGATGAGGCCTTGCGGGTCGATCGAGGCAAGGGGGACTCTCCTGCTACGGCCCTTCCTCCTGTTGCCAGGGCCTTTGCTGAGGCCTCAATCGTTCTTCTCACGAAGCCGTTGAGGTTCACCTCATCCAGTGCCTGGGCCACGATGCTTTCGAGTAAAGGCACATTTATCCTGAACATGATGCTATTGTACCGTAGACTCGAAAATAGGGTATGCATCATTTTTGCCTGCAGCTGGATCTCTGGATCAGGGATGTCTGCCAAGTTGACTCCGTCGTTGGTGTGGACTTTCACTTTGTCCATTCCCAACATGGCGTAGACGTCCCTTTTCGGCTTCTTCTCCACCTTGTTCGGAAGTTCCAGAGCTTTTTCTACCAGTTCAGGGGTCAGTTCAACCTGCACCTGTTTGGTGGCTCCCGCATCCCGTACTGTGATGGTGCCTCTGTTTTTGTTGAAGGTGCGTAGGAACTCTGCGCACAGGGCATAGTCTATTCTCCGGCCCACTGCTTCCAGGTACCATTGTAAGTGGCATTGCTCCATGATCCGTCGCACCGCTAGTTCCTCAATAACCACATCTTCCAAGTTGAATATGTGGCGGAACTTCAGCTGATTGAATGCTCTGGTTTCCACCGTGAGGCCGTACCGCGCCTGTTCCTCCTCCGAGAAAGGGAGTTTGCCCGCTTTGTCTTGGCCTGCCATGGTCACTACCTATACATCCAATCAATTCGCTCCTTAGTATTTTTGGCAACCAATTTGTAGGACAACCATAGCAGATTTCATCATTTATAATCATGATTTTTTCCTTTTCAACTTCTATCACCTGTTCCTGCATGGCATTTTAATTTGGAGCTTTTTCATGCGTGGTTTACTTTTTAGTTTTAACTTTCATGCTTGGTTTGCTTTTTAGATTTACTGATTTACTGCCCCACTGATTTACTGCCCCATCCCCCTTGTGGAAAAGAAAAATCCGTCCCAGGATTGGGGTGTGGGTCCAAGGCGTTCAGGTTGTTTTGTGGAGGAGCCAATCGTAGAAGTTGGGGTTATATTCGAGGTGTGCAGCGTGGTCGAGGTCACAGGGTCGGATGCCTACGTGGGTGATGTATGTGAGGACATTGGTGAGGAAATCTCCGGAGTTGATCCGACTTGCGATGTGGAGCTCTTCTTCTGTCAGGATGCGATCGAGATAGGGGTGTCCTAAGATATGGTCATCCATGGTTCGACCTTGAAGAGTGGTTAACACTCGATACAAGGTGGGCACGATGTATGTGGGATCATACTCGGCCGTCTTGATGGCTCGGCGTTGTTCGGCGTTGGTCATTGTGCGGCATCCTTCTATTGCCCATTTTAATCGAAGAGTGTACCATCGCTTCAAGAAGGGAGATTCGGTGTCCGCGAGGTGGGACAACCTTGCTGTTTCTTGGCTAGTGAGGCTGGACGTCGTGCGCGGGTCAAACGATGGGATGAGGCGTTGCTTAATGGCTTACTCTTGGGAGACCTCGCGAGCGAGTAGCTCAGCGGCAGAGCGTGAAGCTTGTGCGAAGGCGAATTCGAAAGTCTCCCAAGAGCAAGGCATGGTGCGCACGTCCGTTGCAAGGGGTTCCGCTAACAGTCCCAAGTCTAGGCGGTCATAGCTAAGGGCCAGTGCCACAAAAGTGGCGTCGAGTTGTTTGATGCAGTCCACAACGTCATCCCCCGTGTCCTCGGCGAGGTCTGCGGCCAGCGTTAGGAATGACTTCCGTTCATAGGAAGGCTTAAGGCCGTCGGGTGGTTGAGGTTTACTGGGGCTAGAGGTTTTGTCGCCACAAAGCTGCTGTTGGGGGCCTGTTTGAGTCAGCAGCTCGGCCAACGGTTAAATGGATGGGTCGGGGTTGATCTTAGGGACCATGCTAGGGCGGTCGGCAGGGCTGCTGGGTTGCGGGCCAGGGTGGTTGGGTGATACCGCCTACAGTAGTGGCCGGTGCTTGGGCCGTTGGGCGTGTATGACGCCTGTGGGATGACTCGCAAAGGAGTCGGATGAGTAGGGTGGATTTTGCGGTTCGTGGTCTTAAAGTGTCAGAGGACCGGGCCTTGTGATTCACGTAGGAGCAGGGCCCGTGTTAGTTGGGACCTTGGGGACCCACAGCAAGGCATTCCCTTCACAGTAGCCTTGTGCACGCAGCAGGGTTTTGGGGACCCATATTTTCTTAACCACGCGGTGCTTGTGATGATGGCATTTTGGTCTTCTAGGTTTAGGTTTGTATGTGTTTTGCGGATCCACGCGTCTAGTTCTAGGCTGATCCCGAGGCTTCTTCGGCACCCAGTGCAAGCGAGTCTGTTGGGGTTTTGCCTTAGGTTTGGTGGGTTGCGGTGCATGGGGATCTGGGTGTAGTAAATATGCATCGCCCTCCTTCTTAGTCCTATGTGCAACTATTTCTAATGGTGGTCCGTTGAGCAATGCTGGGGTTACGAGGCGCTGGTTGAAAGTTGTGACAATAGCCACATTCTCGATTGTTAGGCGGATGCGTTGTGAATCATAATCAACATTGCAACGGGTCTGCTTTTTAAAAGTTCGCCCGAGTAGTGACTCCGTGCCTGCCTCCCTGGCATCGGGTAGGACATAGAACAGCATGGGAATAGTTTCAGTCTCGATAGAAACGGCAACCCTGCATGTGCCGAGGAGCGGGTAGGATTGGGCCCCATATGGGTTCAATCTGGCTGTTGTGGGATGAAGTGTTGGTGCACTAAGTTGGGTCCAATGCTCATGCGTCAAGATGTTAAAATCCACCCCCTCGTCGATCAGGGCGTTGAAGGAGCACGTTTGCTTGGCCGTGACCGTGATGCGGAGGTAGGTGGATTCTACAAGCTTGTCCTCATTTTCTCCAATTTTCGTAAGTGTCGCTACTCGTATTTTAACGTGTGTTTCCACCATTGTTTGTTCATGCAGTGGGTGCGTGGGCAGATAGTACTTTTTGATTCGACTGCCGTTAAAGAAGCCGATTCCCTCTCCATCCAGTGTTTCCAGCTCGACATTACCAGTACGGCTGATTCCGCGGACCTTAAAGGGACCAAGACCTCTGAATTTCATCTTCTATTTGTGTCCTTTAACTGAATAGAGGAGCACTAGGTCGCCCGGCTCAAACTCTCGTTGCTTGACGTCCTTGTCAAACTAGGTTTTGCGCCTAGCTTTCTCACAAATATGCGCGTGGATGGCTAGCAGACGTACCTCTGATAGGCGTTCTAGCTCGACTAAGCGTTGCGTCCATGCCTCCCTCCCCTCCCATCGTTCTTGTAGTGCTATCCGTAGGCTAGGGACAAAAAATTCTAGTGGAAGAATAGCTTCGGTCCCATAGGTTAGCCTGAAAGGCGTTTGTCCGACAGCCATCTTATAAGCTGTTCGGTAGGCCCACAAGGCTGCCATCAACTTGTTATCCCAGTCACTTCATGAGGTCGAGACAACTTTGGTCAGGACAGTGATGAGAATTTTGTTGGTTGACTCAGCCTGGCAGTTAGCCTGAGGGTAGTATGGTGAGGATTTGCGATGGATGATGAGGAATGTGGATAGGAGATGGGCTATCACTTCGTTGATGAAATGCGTTCCCTGTTCGCTGACCAATTCGATGGGGCACCCAAAACGCGAGATCACTTGTTCCCATAAAAACTTGGCAGTTGTCCTAGCGTCATTTTCCATGTGGCCCTCGCCTCCGCCCATTTGGTGAGGTAGTCCATGGCTACCACTATGTATCTAGCCTGTGAATATTGTGCCGCAGGGCTGATGGGTCCTATGAAGTCAATACCCCACTTTTCGAAAGGTTGGCGAGCGATGACCGGGGTTAACTCCATCTGATCTTTACGGACTGGGACCCTTGCTCGTTGGCACTCATCGCAGTGTTTGACAAATTGTGAGGCATCCCGAAAGAGAGTGGGCCACCATAGCTAGGACTGTAACACCTTCCGTGCTGTCGTATCCCTGCTAAAGTGTCCTCCTGCAATGCCGCTGTGCGCCTCTGAGAGCACATCGTGCATCTCATGCTCACATACGCATCTACGTAGCAGAGCGTCTTGCCCCAGCCTATAGAGCTGGCCTGCAATCAACTGATAAGGCTGGATTTTTTGGATAAATCGCCTAAGCCGTGCCCGTTCCATTGGTCGTTCGGGCAGCCCATGCTCGAGTACTTGGACTATGTCATCCGCCCAATATGGTGTCAGGTCGGCCCTGAAGAGGTCTTTTTCGCTGGATATGCGGAATAAGTGGCTATTTGGTAATTCGTCCACTATGCCTTGTCCAGCAGCTTCTCCTGTGGGTACTCGGGATAGATGGTAAGCCATGTAGTGTTGTTTTCCCTTCCGTACTACCACTGAGAAGTCGAATTCCAGGAGCAGGAGAAGCCATCGTGCTATATGTCCTGTAGTGCAAGGTTTGTTGACTAGATAGAGCAGAGCTTGATGGTCGACAAAGAAGGTGAAGGGGGTGGCAAGCAGGTAGTGCCGGAACATCTTCACGGCGAACACCATGGCTAATCCCTCCCTTTCTGTTGTTGAATAGTTCATCTCTGTTTCGGTGAGCTGCCTACTTGCAAAACTCACTGGGTAATCTAAGTTATGCTCACCAGGTTGGCACAGCACCGCCCCCACGGCGAACTTAGAGGTGTCGATGTGTACGTGGAACGACATAGTCCAATCTGGGGGTCATAGGATAGGTGCTGTTGTTAGGGCTTTTTACAGCTCCTCGTAGGCTCGTTGGCAGGCTTCGGTCCACTCGAAGGCAATTAGCAGCTTGTACAATGGCCTAGCGATCATCGCGTAGTTTAGTACAAACCGTCGGTAGTATCCTGTGTGACGTAAGAAGCATTGAACCCCCTATAATTACTTGGGGGTGGGAGGTCCACGATAACCTTGACCTTTGAGAAGTCCGTGGCAATGCCGTTCTTGGATACCACGTGTCCCAGGATGCAACCGTGCTTTACCCAAAACTGACATTTCAGGGGGTTGAGAGAGAGACGATATAAACAACACCGTTCAAAGACCGCGCGGAGTTTTTCGAGATGTTGGTTCTAGGCCGAATGGACACATAGGTCATCGACGAAGACCTCCAACTCCTTGCAAAGCATGTCCTTGAATATGGTGCACATGAGGCGTTGAAAGGTGGCGGGGGCATTGGTTAGCCCGAATGGCATGACTACATAGGCAAAGACGCCCCACTCAGTGGCGAAGGCGGTCTTGTGCCTATCTGCAGGGTGCACTTGCACCTGATTGTATCCCGAGAAGCCATGCAGGAAACTGTAGGCTTCCTTACCTGCCCCCCTCTCAAGCATGTGCTCGGTGTACAATAAGGGGTAGTTGTCTCTCTTTGTCGTTGCGTTTACTTTCTTGTAATTGACGCACACTCGAATCTTGCCGTTTTTCTTCATCACAATGACTATGGGTGATACCCAGTCTGTGTGCTCAATTTCGTAAATGAACCCGGCTCGCATCAACTTGTCAATTTCCTCCTTGACAGCATGGGCGTGCTTGGGATTCATGGGATATGGTCGCTGCTTGACCGGCATTGCATCTGTCGTCATGGGTGTGTTGTGAGTCACAACACTCGGATCTACCCCTCGTAGCTCGTCTAGAGACCAAGCAAACACATATCGGTACTCCCACAAAAGAGTGATGAGGCTGGATTCTTCCTCCGTGGTCAGGTCCTCAGCAATGAACATCGGTCAGGGTGTTTCTCGTTCCAGAGCTAGGTTTATCTCCTTGACCTTGGCTGGCCCTTCGATGGGTTCGCGGATTTGCCCTTGGCGTTTGGCACTTAGCAGAACCACCACCTTGTCCCCTCTTTTCAATTTTGAAAAGTGCTTAGGGAGGTCTCGCGGCTTTCGTTGTTCTTCCGATCACATGTCGTTGGGGTGCTCTGCTTTATTCTGTCGTAGTTGTCGGCGCCTCAGGTGGATGGGTAGATCTCCCTTGGTGCGTCTGGCCGTGGGTGGCCTAGGGATTTCTGGGTCATCCTCCGAAGTAACTTCAGATTCAGAGTCGAATTCCTCATTTTCACTAGGGGAGGTGGTCTTCCCTGGCGGCCGCAGTTCGGAGGGCGACTCGGTTCTAAGCAAGGCTGCCGCTTTTGGTCGGGTCAGGCCGGCCTGCTTAAAATCCATAGCCCCCATTTGTTCCAACCAAGCACGATCGCATTTCGCACACATGACCCCTTAGTCCATCCAAAGGGCCGGCCTCGGCTGTGGTTTTGCATCCGCTCGGATTTGCTCAATCTCTCGCCCTTCGGTATCATATTCTACCGTGTCCATCTCACCCTCACTTTCTTCATCGAAGGGTTGGCAATCTTCGTATTCGTCGCCGGTTCTGGACTGCTCATCGTTCGCCAAGGCCTGTTCTGCCTTATTTTGTTGGTCGGGGACCAATGCCCAGTTGTATCTAAGATTTAGTTCGTGCACTCTGGTCCACTTCCATTCGGGTTGTTCCAAGAGGTCTTGGAGCGGCTTGAGGTTGGCGGCTGTGTTGTGCTCCAGTCGGTCCGTTAGATGCCCCAGTATTCCCTGAAGTTCTCTCCTATTGGTTGGCACTTGGAAGGCGACAGGTTTAGGTCCGTCATGGAGGCTTGTTGCCATCATGTAGACAGGTGTGGGCTGTGTTTCTCTTGGCTTGCCAACTGTTTTGACAGCCTGCTCGTACGCTTTATGATCTGAGAACGGCAAATCAAGTGTGACGAGAACGTGCATCCAATCCCGCTCGTCCTTTGGGCAAGGGATATACTTCGTCAAGGACCCGTGGGGTTCCTTGTTCTGGTTGGTTCCTTTGAGTAGAGTGGAGATGGTATCCAGGTCGACTGGTGAGGTCTTCCAAGTGTCCATCTCTATTCTCACAGCGTCAGTTCGGTTGTCCAAGAAGATCAGGTTATTACCCCAATTCGATAACTCTGGCATTGCGCATCCAGGATCGACCCAATAAGATGTCATAGTCCACTCCCTTCATGATGATGAAGTCGACAGAGAACTGGATTCCTGCAATCTTCACTGGCCAATTCTTCAAGACCCCGAATGGTCTTACTCGCATGCCATTTGCTAGTATGACGTTAAACCGGGCGGTTTCGACGGGCGGGTTTCCCCACTTCTGTAGCACTGCATAGTTGAGCACACTGACCCCCATTCCTGTGTCCACAATCCCCCTTCTCGTTGTGTCTCCCAAGGCTAGGACTGGCAGGAGTGCGTGCATTTCTGAGCCCTCCTAGAAGGCGTTGATGTGCAAGGACTTAGGGCTTGAGTGTAGCGTCAAACTTGGCAAGTGCGTTTCCGCATCCTGGTCTTGAGCATTTCCTGGGGCTTGCTCGTGTGGTCTTTCGATCCACCATTTGAGGTTCTGCCACAGGGTAGAGTGCTGCCTGAGCAGCTCTCCCAGTGCAACCGTTATAGGGGTGGTCACTAGTGTGGTTAGGAGATTGCTGAACACCTGTCCTGCCCCATGTTCAGACTGTCTGGCCCAATGGCCACGGCTGTCCTGTGGTTCCGTTACGTCTAGGCCTGGCCTTGTCCTTGTCGGTACTGCTTGTGGCGTAGCCGCCTCGGCAGACTTAGGGTGGGGTAGCGATGACGGCGCACTCATGCTGGAGAGGTCCTCAATCTCATCCTCCGTGATGGGCTCAACATCCTTGAGGTGTTGTTGAGCCTCCCTCACCCATTCCTTTACCTTTTCTATGGCTTCCAATTTCCGCATGGGGTGTGGGTGTTCCCCCACCTTAGCACTCTCCGGTTGCACAGTTCTAGGGGCTGAAGTTTCTGCCTCTACGTCCGAGACTTTCTTGCCGTGGGGCAAGGTCGTGATGCTGTCGGTTTTTAGTGCAACCTTAGCCTCTGACCTCTTCTTTTTCCACCTACGGCTTTTCTTTCCCACAGAGGTAGCGTCGAGATTGCTAGGTCCTGGCAGAGAGACGCCGGCCTGCTTCGTTTGTGCTCGGGTCATCACTCGTAAGGGGATAGGTGTGGCCTCCCCATCGGGGTTTTCAACACCAAACAGTCCCAGCGGACAAACGGAAAATTATCCGTGCCAGAAGGCGGCTTCCGCTTTGGGCAATCTATGAAAAGATGAGTGATTCCGCACTCTGCACACCTTTGGTCGGCTTTGTCCCTATTTTGCTGCTCTCTTTCTGGGCACCGTGACGAGACGTGACCGAGATGTCCACATGTCCAACAAGTGATTGGATCCGGTGGTGGCTGCCCTCCCAGGCCTCTACCCCGTCCTCGTCCTAGTGCCATCACCGGTACTGGTCGATAATCCATGAGGATTGCATTGCCCTCTTCGCATGCGAGACGTACGGGTATTTGTAGGTTTCTTCGTCACTGGACTAATCTACGTAATGCACAGGAGCATCGCTCGGTGGGTGGGTCACATAGGGACTAGGCGGCCTAGGGATACCGGTAGGGTTTATGTCCAGCCTAGGGACCGCTGGCTTCGTGTCGTTAGGTGCTGGTAGGGCAAGAGGAGCTCCCCTTCTGTAGAATGGCTGTGGCCTATTAGCCGGATAGAGCTGGCCGTAGGGCTGCGTGTACGGTAGTCTGCAGTGTGCGGCATCATGGCCGAACCTTCCGCAGTTAGTGCAGGGTCTTGACCTAGGATCCTGACATTCTGCTGGCAGGTGGTTTCCTCCACAGTACACGCACTGGGCGTGCGGACGCGTAGGTCACCTTAACATGTCCTGTATTTTGGCCAGTTCTGTCTTGACCTCGGCCAAGCCATGGTCTACCTCGGCGGCCTTCCCCTTATCGTGGGATGACGTGTTGGATCGCTCGCTAGAGGTTGGTATTCGTTCTAAACTCCGTGGGTTGATTTCTTCCAGGTTGGAGCTCCTCGAGCTCCGCTCCCTCAGCTGGTCATCGACCCTAATGGCCTCCTCAAAAACCCTAGCCACCACGTCCCTTTGCAAGCTCGAATTGCCCGCTAGTGCTTTGTACAATTCTTCATCCCAAATCTTGCTGATGAACACGGTTGACACTGCCTTGTCGGTCGGTCTTTCGCCGCGGTCTTTTGCCCAAGGGGATTCTCTTAAGGAGACTTCTAACGTGGGTCACATAGTCGCGGATGCCCTCCTTCGCCTTCTGCTTGATGTTCATCAGACGCACTAGCAGGTTGTCAGAGTATTCGGGTTTGGCAAACCTCTTGACGAAGAGGTCCTTGAGGTTATTGAAGTTGGCGCGTTCTATATCATCTAGACTTGTATACCACGTCCTACCCTTATCGCTTAAGCAAAGTCCGAATGCTTGCGAACGCTGGGTCTGGTCGTTGAGGCCATTGGCTTCGCAGACTTGCTCGAACTGCTCGACAAAGCTGTACGGGTCATCCGGTGGTTGGTACTTGTCGAGTTGCTTAGCGACAATAGGTATTTTGGCTTGGCTCTTTGAACCCTGGGTTGCCCCTAGTCCTGCAAGTAGCGAGGTTGCTAGTGCAGCGGCATTTTGTTCCGCCGCGGTGTTATCGAGAAGCCGTTTCATGAGGAGCTCGCCCAGCGTTAGGTCTCCCTCGAGTGCTCTTTCCTGGTCTGTTCGGTTTCGGCTAGCCAAGTTCAACACTCGCTGCACCTCATGCAGCTCCATGCTTTGCCTTAGGCTCCTGGCTTGTTGGTCCCTATTATAATCTGCTATGCCCTGCAATGCCTTGTGGCCTAGCCTCCTCTCCTCCTCTAGGTCTGCAATAATTGCCTCCGCTGTCCTACCGTGGTGTTCGTACCGAGCGTGCGCATCGTAACTGCTCACCATTTGCTGTATGGCTTCCAAAAATATGCTAACATCTAGCTCCCCTGCAAACCGATGATCTGAAACTCCCTCTGTCATGGTGAAATCCTCGCGCCTGGTTGTCTTTCAAATCCTTGTCGTTGTTGCTCCTTGCTTGATCCTACCCTGCGCTCTGTGCGTCTGTCACGCTTGGGTTTTCTCCTAGTGGTGGGGTTTTTTTTGGCAATTTATTTGAGTGAGTTCTTTTTAATTTTTTGAATGCAGTGCTCAACTTAGGGCCACTCGTAAGTGTGTTATCCTCGTGCACTCGTGCTCAAACAGGCTTTCGACTTTCCTAAGTGTTCTTCAAGTGCGAAAATTCAATCAAAGTGTTGTGAGTGCTTTCCCTGCGTCTTGCTCACTCTTGTTCGTTTTGGGCCTGACAGGCTTTGCTACTCTAGTCTTGGCCGCCTTATGGGTCACAGGGCCCTATGATGCTTCCTATTGCGCACGTGGGGGTGGGCCACTGGGGGAGTGCCCCAGTGTGCTCCTAGATGGGTCAGGTTTTGTTTTGGTTTGACTCTGGGAATCGGACGTCCAATTTACCAGTGATCCAATTTACCAGTGGTCCGATTGTGGGGATCGGACCAGGTATGTTAGGGCGAAGTGGGGGTCTTAGGGTCCGCGTGTTCGATTCTCAAGAATCGGACGGGCGAGTGTGCGAGGAATCGGTCCGATTCTAGGAGGTCCGATTATGGATGGGTCCGATTTTGGGGATTGGATCGGACATGGTCCGACTGGTGACGTGTATTGCTTCGTCAGATCGGACCGGGTGGGTCAGAGTCAGAGCATCCGAGTGGTCCGAGTAGTTGGGTCGGACAAGTTGGTCCGGGTGTCCGATTCTAAAAGAAAGGGTCGGTCGCGGTCTGAGTGCCACGTGGCACGTCCGATCGGATCAGGTAATCCGAGTCTAGGGATTGAACGGATTGTTCCGATCGGACGGTTATCCGAGTGTCCGATTCTGGGAATCGGACACTAGGTCGGCCGTCCAATTCCGCCGGTCCGATGGGTCACGCACACCGATTTGCTCGTTTTTCACTAGGTGTATTACCCTATTGGTCGTGCGATTACCCCGCGACAGAGCTAAAGTGGAGCAGACGAGATCGATTACCTGAAGTCGCCGAATGCGATGTCCTCCTAGCTCCAGTCGATAGCTGCCCAGCTCGCTCACTCTTTCACTCTCTGTCTCTCTCACTCTCCGTTGGTTGGAAATGGGGTCTTCTAACCCTCCCAGAGTTTATACCCTGCTAGTTCTGCCCTACACACTACAGGTCCCTTCCCTAGCGTTTCCTATGCCGTTACCTTGCATCTACTCCATTTTATCCCTTTGTTCCTGTGGTTTTTCCCCTGTTTCACAGCAGCAGCCCTCTGTCTTTTCGTGTGTGATTCCCTACTGCTAGTCTATCCTAAACACATCCTGAATCGAAACAAAACTCTGAATTAATTTCTCCCTGTTTTCCAGTCATTAATAACCAGATTGTTCCAAAACACATACCTGTTCTGAAGATCAAAAACACCAGACTTCCTACTTATCTCAAGCTCTGTTTCAGGGTGAATGCCCTACTTCGATGCTCGATATGGGGCGCGTGAGTGCTCGAGCTTGAATCCGCAGTTACGGCAACGGAACCAAAATGTGGGAGCTTTCGCTCAACTGCCAAGACCCACGGACCGCTTATTGTTTCAAGCGTTCCAAGTGAGCTCTCATGGCTATCTCTCACCTAGCCGACGCGCCGTCGATCCTATGAATGCAGTGAACTTACCTTGATGCTTGATCGAGTGCCCTCCTCTCTCTCACACTTCGGTAGCTCCACGATTCTTGATGCTAGCTCAAGCATCCTCAAGCCTCCTCCATCTCCAAGCCTCATCCTCCATAGCCGCGCGCGCAAGAGAAGAGAAGAAAGGAGAAGAGGAGAAGGGGAGAGGAGATGGTGGAGAGCTTCACCCTCTTGATTCCTCACTCTCTCACGTGCTCACTCCCTCACACTCTCACATGCCCTCTCTCAAGAGCACACACAAGCAAGAAGAAGGAGAGAAGAAGAGAGGAAGAAGAAGACTAGTTTTGCCACACCAAAGAATGAGCTCTTCATTCACTTTTCAACTTTATATACAAAACCCTACTTCCCTTTTGGGCGGTCATTCCCTTTTTCCCTTTTTTACATGGCCGGTCATAGCCCAGGCCCTGTTTTCCATTGTTCTTTTCTCTTCCTTGCTTTCTTTTCACTACCCTTCTATCTTTACAAATAGCACGGGTGAGAGCCCGGCACTCTTTTACAAGATTTTAGGGTGCGCTTTTTGTGCGCCTTTCCCTTTTTGTGGTTGCCTTGGTCTTTAATGGTTATCCTTGCGCTTTTGGGCTTTTCTCCTTCTTTTCCTTCCGTCGGGCTACCTTATTTTTGCCTTTGCCCTGTGTCTTCTCTGCTTTCTTTCGCTGTCGTCGTGTTGGGGTTAACAACCTTACAATAAGCTTAGGGTACTATGATAGTGTGTACTAAGAATGAGTCCACCTCACTAAGAATAGGATTGGTGAATCACCTCACTAAGAATGAGTCCATCTAGGTATAAAGGGTACAAATACATTATCCTAGAAACTACATTATAGAAGCTTCCACTTCTGTTGGCACAAGGGTACCATCATATTTCACCCGCCCCCTCTCTATATTTGTGTATGCATCTTTACTACCCATATTTGCTATTCTATCCAAGTATTATGAAGGTAGATAGATAGATAGAGAAATAGATATGTAGATAGATAGAGAAATAGATAGGTAGATAGATAGATAGATAGGTAGATAGATAGATAGATAGATAGATAGATAGATAGTATCATAGTACCCTAGTATGTACTACCTTGTACCTATTACATACTATCATAGTACCCTAGAACCTCACATCTACTGCATAATGCTTAAGGTACCCTAGCATCTGCTACATAGTATCATAGTACTGGGTATTTGGCACTATGATACTAGAGTACTAGGTGCTAGATACTAAGATGCTATGATATTGTGTGCTAGGTATTGAGTACTAGGTACTAAATACTAGTGTTCTATGATACTATATGCTAGGTACTAGGTACTATATGCTAGGTACTACGTAGCCGTGGTCGTAGTCGTAGTCATGGTCCTGGTCCTGGTCATAGAAAAAGAGAGAGATGGAAGGAGAGGATAACAATCTAAGAAAAAAAAAGAATGATAACAAAAATAAATTGTTTGTTGTAACGTAGACAAAATGGAAAACGAACAAGGTCCTATTGTTCAAGTTCGCAAGGCGTATCTTAATCAGCGTGTCCCATGTCCTTGCTCTCAATGCAAGTCGGCAATTAGACGAAAATGTCGATTGTCTATAGAACACGTACAACGATTTGGCGAGTTTCAATCTGAGATCATTGATCAGGCGATTGCAGATTTTTAGCAAACTGTAAGAAAAGTTAATATTAATCATGCATTGTACTCACAAGCTAATTGAATACCATATACAATAAGATTTGGTCTCGCGGCAAATTTTCTATCCAGGGAGGTGATGTCTTGTCCCAAGGATGAGTACACCCTTTGCGACCAATTAGAAGAGTTTGTGGGCGTGCGATGGACGGAGTGCAGGAGCCAATCCACCACTTGCAAGGCCAATCTATACTGTCAATGCCAGAGGAGATAGGCAACCTTCTAGACCTACCTACAATCTTGGAGCCTAAGATGGAGGCAATGATCGATGCATTGATTCCCATGGATGGTGAGACTTCTGACCCGCTTAGAGAGGAAGCATCCATACCATTATATGATGGGTGCCGAGTATCTTGCCTAAAGATATTGCTTGCACTCTTAAGTGTGCAAGCAAAATATGGGTGGAGCGATACGACCTTGTACATACGCTTCATTGATTTTTTTTTTGGCACTATTATTAGAAATATTTGTGTTTTTTCAAGGTGTTTATGATTTTTTTAAGGTTATTGAAATATCATATATTATCACCTGCAAATACCATGCCTGAGTCTCGTGATGATGCAAGACATATTTTATGAAAGCTTGGCATGGACTACAATAATATCCATGCATGTATCAACGATTGCATACTATTTCGAGGAGAATACAAGACTATTGAGACATGTCCAAGGTGTGGTGCTCACAGGTATTGACATGACTTGCAAGGGAAAACCATCCCTTAAAAAGTTCTTAGACACTTTCTGCTTATCCCCCGTATAAACCCATGTTTTGTACATCCGACATGGCGAGCTTGACAACGTGGCATGTGCAGAATAGGTCCACGGATGGAGTTCAATGAATATTAGCTGATTCACGCGCATGGAGCCACATTGACTCTACCTTCCCAGGCTTTGTTCGAGATCTAAGGAATCTTTGGCTTGGTCTTACAATGGATGGCCTGAACCCATTCGGTTTGTGCTCAACTTCTTACAGTGTGTGGCCTATAGTCCTTGTCAACTACAATATCCCTCCATGGCTTTCTACGAAGAAAGGACATCTCATCCTTAGCTTACTCATCGCTGGCCGCTACAAAGTCAAAAATATGGATGTGTATCTTCGTTCATTAGTTGATGAGCTTAAGATTTTGTGGGAGGAGGGGGTCACCATGCAAGATATGAGCAGGTGCGATGGTCGTCGATCAACCAATATTCGAGCCATTCTCATGTGGACAATGCATGACTTTTCGAGATTTGGAGAGTGCCCAGGTGAATAGGCCTCCGTTATCGTTGGTAATATCTATATTTTATCTCATTCAAGCAAGTATTCACTGGGTCATGGTGTTGGAACAGGTCTGGCTACCTCAGGTTATCATGCATGTCCATTGTGCGGGCCACAATTAGAATCCCAAACCATGAAGAAGATGGTATATCAAGGACACGCTGCTTTCTTGCCAGAGGATCATGAACTTAGGGAAGGTTTCCTTGGATGACCTCCAACACGTATGAACGCTGTAAGTTGGTACGAGCTGAAAATGGTCCACGCGAAATCACATCCAAACGGAAAGCGACGGTTCTTAGTTTTCTACAAGTTGCCATATTGGACCCACTTACAGGTCAACCACTTGTTGGATCCCATGCATATTTTCAAGAATGTAGGCAGGTTGCTATGGGACCACATCACAGAAAAGAGAGACACTATAGGGGCACGAATGGATTTGAAGGAGGTAGGTAAGATGGAGGCGCTTTGGCCGCAGTCGAGTGCTGATGGTCGCGTGCAGCTTCCTCGCACTCCTTGGGTTTTGTCTACTAAAGAAGAGCACATTGTGAAGCAAGTAGTCAAGTCTATCCGCACTCCAACGGGTATGATGCGTTCTCTCAGGTCTGCATTTTCTAAAGACGACCAATTATCAGGGCTAAAATCCCATGACTCGCATAAGATATGTCAAGTTTGTACCACGAATGGATTGTAATTGGCGTGCGTATTTTGCTATTTGGAGTGTATCCATTATTCATATGCTCTCTCATTTGTGGCAGTTTGTACTACCGATCGCGATCGCAGGATGTCTTACTCCAGAAATACGCAGGGCCGTTTACAAGTTGTTGACTTTGGTGCAATGGATCTCACAGAAGGAGATTAAGACGTCCTCTATTGAATCCGCGAGGCGGGGATTAATGGAAACAGTCTTTCTCTTTGAGAAATACCTACCCACCAGCATGCTTATGATACAAATCCACCTTCTTGTGCATCTTGTAGATGAAGTAGAGATTGCTCAACCTGTCCATACGCGATGGATGTTCTTCTTGGATTGCTTCATGAAAACCCTGAAAGGCTTTGTGCGACAACAAGCTCGGCCAGAAGGTAGCATGGCTGAAGGTTGGTTGGTGTTTGAGGCGCTAGTGCATATTTCACAATGGCTACCAACGGTGGATCCAGACAACGAAATGCTATGGTCGCTGAAGAACGATGATAGACTAACTAGAGATGTGGTGGTTGGAAATGGGGTAGAAAAAATAATGGATGCCTCAATGGAGGAGAAGGTGAATCGCTTTTGTATGTTGCATCATGCCTCTATGGAGACGTGGCTTGCCAAGTACCAGATTGCTAGGCAAGATCGAGAGGAAGTGCGAGCTGAATTCTGATGTAGTACGCGTCATCGACCGGTTCAATATCCCGAAGGTATGGAGGAGATGCCGCGGTTCATGTCAACGCGATGATTGCATGGAGCTTTGACCGCAGCGTCTCGCGAAGGGGCAGATGTCTCAATGGAGGAGTGAAAATTATCGAGGGGATGTAGTCCAAAGGTGATGAGGGGTTTAGAATTTATCTTATCTAAATTTTATATGCGACATCTAATTTGAGTGTTTCAATGTACAGTACAAAATATAAAGTGCAGCGTGGTCGCGCGAACTACATTTTCGCGTGGAGCGTATTGATAAAATGCGCTCCACAATGGACTGTGGTATCATGGCAAGGTTCGAGTAAGAGAGCCAGCGACGAGCAACTGATCCAAACACGGTCGTGGATGAGATGGAGTATTTTGGAAACTTGCAAAGTATTGTTATGGTGGATTACCGTAGCTTCTCCATGATACTATTCGATGTGTAGTGGTTCAAAGTGGTACTTGGAGGAGTTGGAGCAACAGTTCGATGAGGTCCATTTGGATTTCTCGAAATAGATTCCGAAAAAAAAATGATGGATTTGCGAGACACCTTTGTGTTGCCGACCCAGTGTGAATAGGTGCATGGACTCATTTATTTGCTAATTGTATTACGACATGGTCTATGTCACAATGGTTTGAACTCTCTTGTACGTGTTTGTGAATAGGTAATCTTCTATCCAACCCCCCGACAACCTTGATGGTGGTATGTTATACCTTCAACTCCCCGAAGTGCGAGAGTATATGATCAAAGAGATGTTTCGAGCGTAGATGAATATAATATACATATAGAGGGGTCGATATTGCAAGGGCTGGAAGCCGTCAAAAGCTTGGAGCCAGCATCGGTTAAAAATGATGGAAATACAAGAGTCCAAGAATTCTTTGAGAAGGAGGTGAACTCATCCTTTTGTGGTGACATGTCTATCGACCTTCCAGTGTATGCGGAGTTGTGTCAAGAGATTGACATGGGACCATAGGATACTTCATACTTGGAGCATCCAGTTACTCAATTCGTTGACCAATCGCTTATAAGGGTACATAAGATATGCATTTTAAGTGAGATTTTTTTAAAAGGATTTATATTATTGTGCTTTGTATGATTTAAAGTGATTATTCTAACATTATTTTTTGTCTGTGCAGGTGACATTTTTAGGATGAGTTGAGAGATGAGCGATGAGGAGTTACATGATATCTTTACACGCATGTCTCCAGACTAGATCACGAGATTCAGAGATATGATAGACCAAGAGCTCTCTTGGTCTTCGTCAGGGCGCTCTACTAGATATACTTCAGTGCGATCGGATGCTTCAGCTTTGAGCAGACGAGCTCGATGCTCTAAACTTGGGCCAGAGGGAGGGAGTGCTTTGGGGTCAAGGGGATGCTACAAAGATATAGTTGCAGTGAACCCACGGTCGACACGGGATATAGGTGTGACTCCTCCCTCTCGTGGCCCTTCCAGGGAGCATGGCTCAGGCTCAAATGGATGCTGTGGAGGCATAGATGCGGTGTCTCCGTCTCATTGTTTAGCTGGAGTTTCATCACCTCAGGGATTTGTCACACTTGTGGGGACGTCTACTCTAGTTACTCCAGCTTTTGCTCAGCCATCAACACCCCTATGGGTGCCACTCGAAAAGATATTACCCTGGTCGGTACACCGGATTCACAGGGGTCTCCTCGATATGCCCAGGAGCGTGGACGCAGATGGGAGAGGACCCATCTTAGGCAAACTCCAGGGGGATATGGATATCTAGTCGATGGTAGGTCAGGAGCCATCATCATAAATAATGAAGGGAGGAGGGTTATGGCTCGCATGAGAGAGTTCTGCCAACAAGTTTTTTGGCACAATGTCTTAGATCATTGGAAGAACCTATGGGAGGGGAGCAAGGACTACATAGTAGCATCCTTGCATGAGGAGTTCCCGGTTCCAGCCTCAGTAGATAGATTCTCTACGGGCTGGATGATGGATTGCATGCGTGCATATATGTCACACAGACGATCTGACTCACGCAAGGCAATCAAGAGTGGGGTTGCAAAGCCCGAATGGTTAGATACAGGCGAGTGTCGCTGACTGAGAGAGGAGGATATAGATTCTCCAAGATGTTGGAGTCAACAATGCGAGGCGGCGAGAGCACAACTCAAGGCCGGAGTGGTCCATCATCTTGGGAGTGGCGGCCACAGGACATATTTGGAGGACTTTGTAAGTTTTTCTTTTGTTTTGCTTGTTTATTTTTTTGCAATATCCTTTCTACTGACAATCATGTTTCTAACAGTTAGCATTTTTCTTTCTTTGCAGCACTCCATTACAAATCGAGATCCGACTGGCCTTGAGACTTAATATGCAGAGAGGCACGGTCTCACTTCATTGATCGACTGATTGTATAGATGCAACGGCCCTGTAAGTCACTTATCTTTCTTGTCCATAGTTACCATATTTAATTAGAATGCATATTGTATGGTGGACTGATGTGTTGTTTCTTTTTTTGCAGAGTCCATTCGATGCTCCTTTGCGGTGGGACGAGCTTTCGGAGGTCGAGGATATGTAGCTTGCCCTTGGATCCCTGGAACTCACACACCTTTATTTTTGGGTCGCCTGATCTATGTAGACATTTTATATGTATTAGTGATATCTTGTCATGATTGTACCAATCGCTTATTATCCGATCTTGTATTTATTTCATGTATCAGTGTTATGATTTCAGTATACATTATTTTTGTTTGCAAGCGCATTGTACACAGTGTAAAAACTATTTTGTATGGCTCTAATAAAGCACACTGTGCTAAGCTGCCCTGCCACAAAATTTCTTTTTCCCTGTTATCGTCGCTATTAGTGTCACAAATTTTACTGCTCACGTTGTTATTGGCATCGTTATTTATGTCGCAAACCATCGCTACCCGCGTCGGACACCAATACCGACGCTGATAGCAACACTCATACTGACTGTTCTATGGCATCGCCAATAACGACACTTTTTGCGATGATGGGAGAAAATTTTGTTATTTGCATTTTCGTTGCTTTTAATGTCGGTATAAGGCCTATATCTTGTAGTGAGAGTTGTCCTATCCATCTCATTCAATGCATAGGTAGCATTGTCAAAAACAAACCTTACAATATATGGACCAAACCACCACTTTTCCATCTTTCAATTGGTACTATGCTAATTTTTGACTGGCCAAAGACCAAGCCACTTTTACCCAGGTTAACAAGCCAACTCCTAAAAGTTGTTGCACTAAACAAGTGATTATTTGCACTAATTGTTTTAATTTAACTCAACTTAACCTTCCCTAAAATCTACAACGTTGTTTGTAGTAGTCCAACTGCAAAGATTCTAAACTTCAGTAAATTATACTGGGCACTAACTATAGTTTCTCCTCATCTCTCAGAGGCAGCTCCTCATAATGTACTCCTGCCATGCTAGTGGCGGTTTATCCAGGAAATGTTTTTAATGTTTGACTTTGGAAAGGTTGTTTCGGGGATATAGATCTCTTAGATCTATTTGTATCTCTCCGTTTAAATTTCCTTTTTATGTTTTTCTCCACCTGATTAAAATTAATTCTTTTTATTTGTTTAATTTTAAACAAACATTCAAATCAAATTTTCTGACATACCATAAACCCCTAAATTTTAATCTCCCTTGGTAGACGTTTCCCACTCCGTATATAAATTTCGTCGTTGCTTATTAGTTTTTAAGTACTTAATTCATTTTGTGAATATAACGTCCTTTCCTTCTTTTCTATTATTAAACATCAACCAGAATAAAACAAGTTCTTCCATACTCTTATGGTTCACATACAACGTTCATTTTAAATCACGTATATCACCTTAGTTTTCTTTAAATTATCCTAGTGGCCCTCCACTCCATATATTTAAGAAGTTGATTGTAAAATGAATAACATATAAAAATTTAATATAGATGCTGAGGCTTTTCCTCATGCCATCCAACCATCAAATTGTTTGATTTTATTTTGGTTTTAATTTAAACTAAATTTTATAACTGCAACCTAACATTATAAATCATTATAAAGTGTTGTTAAGTTTTTTAATTTATTTGTGCCCTCCCATGTTTCATAAATGTCCACGGCGTGTATAATCTCTCCTTTCAAAACCAAAACACCATATCTTTATACAAGCATTTCTTAAGTAAAATATTATTAAATCATTATTTCTTTTCTTTAACCCTTACAACAAAAATGCACTAACCAATCAAAGATTTTGTTTCCAATATTTCACTAAGAATCCATAGTTTATATCAATAAATAACACATTTTTTAAAAAAAATAAAAACTATGCTTTTTCTCTAAATATAACTCTTTCCTAATTTTTAAATATAACAAAACATCTTTAAAAATCTTGATAGAAATTGAGTAAATTCCCTGACTCATAAGCTTTATAGAAAAAATATCAGAACTTATAAATTTTCAGTCACTAATTTTATAAATTTTTATTTATGATAATTTTGAGTCATTTTTTAGTGTTTTCGACTGTTTTTGATTTTTAATAAATAAAAACCAGTTCAGATAAATGCAAACAACCATGTAGCATGAGAAACCAGGTTTAGAGACATATTTTAAAAATTATAAACTAGAGAATTTTTCATAGCATATTATTTATTTTAGATAAATCAGTTGGACACTTACTTGTAAAACCCGCGAGTCGTGATTTCGTCTTTGGGGTCCGCGTCCTCTTGCAGTCCGGCCAAGGTAGGTCTGTCGTCCAGCCACTCGTTTCGACCGTGAGCTCACCAATTTTTTTACTCCCTCGCCATTCCTCGCACGACTCTTAGTCTATGACTATAGAAATGCCCCTTCTCTCTTAAGTTAAGGATTTAACTCTTAATCAAGAGTTAATTGAAACTCTTGCTAAGGTTTGGAATTGAAGAAGACGTCAACTCTCCATGGCCAAAGAGATTATTTCCATATCTTTCTGATCTTTCCTCCGATTGTCGTGCGGAGTTAGGCGATAGAACCAGAAGAAATTCCTCTCCCAACATGTAATCTCTGATCATGTGGTTCTATTGAAGCTCCAGTTTGACCTTCAAGTAGAAATCATGGCTATGGCTTCCAGGACAGGCGATGATCTTCCATCTCTCTCTCTTGCTCTTCCTGACTGCAATCCTAAGCAGCCTGATGATTTCGCCAAAGATAGTATTCAGATTTATTCAAGGAAGAAGGTTTGTTCTGAGAAACATGGCGCCATGTTTCTTTTCATTGTTGTCTGCACGACATGAAATATGACGATTATTTTATGGCTTTAATGTGACGATTTTATGCAACGATTTTATGCCCTTATTGCTTGAGATGGACATTGTAATCTCCAAGTCCAATTTGAAGATTTGTCTGCGCTCCCATTCTTCCAGGCTTCAGACGCTTTGAAATCAATCATTTAGAATTCTGTATGATGCAATACAGGGCCGGAAAGGGGCACATTAATGATTGCCATTGCCTCCAATTTTCAGAATAATGATGAGAGAGATTTCTTCCAGAATGATGATCAGGGAGCCTCTATTTTTCGTCCTGCTTCGTCTCCCCCCAACCTTCTTGGTTTCCCATGCATCCCTCTTGATCTGAACGGCCGCTCGTTTCTTGTTTTATTATTATTATTTTTTTTAAACCCTCCCCCAATTTCATGCGGCCCCCTCTCCCATAACAAATTTTTTTATATTTCCACGAAGGTTGCCACAAGTAAGCCAAGACAGGAATCTTATCCATAGGTGTAGACCCATTGATTTTGTTTTGTTCCTGTAGTTTGATGGATAGCTCTTTAAACCATTTTTGGTAGTCAATAGTAGATAGATTATGATCATCAAGTGGTTTCCAAGTAGAAATTTGCCCCACTTCTAACCATTCCACGTCTTGCCATGACATTAAAAAAACTTCCTTTCACACCCTTTGAAATGTTATTGTGTGAGGTATTACCGCTCGTAGATGACCTTAAGGACACAAGGACAACCCTTGCTCGCCTAGACCAACCAGCATTACCATATGCATGGTAGCCAACTCCTCCCATAAAGGTAGAGCAACCCAACTTATAAGCTATAAACAACACCATGTGAGTAGCTTGTAAGCCATGCCCACCATCCATGAGGTAAAAGTTACCCATCAGACCTATAAACCAATCTCAAATGCTTTGCAAACCCCTATCCTCTCCCTAATACGATGTAAGGCATGTAAGTAGAACCCTAAACTTTTAACTGTGAAGATGAACAGAAGATAATCTTCCATGAAGGCCATAACTTCTAGTGGCTCTAAAGATGTAGATTGCATAAGCTCAAAAGACTTCATTTTGCAAAGTCCTACAGTCTCTAATTCCTGGTCTCCATAACCTATGCTTTGCAAATGAGATATAAGAACTTCTTGTAGGTTATACACAGGCCAAAAGATTGAATTTTGTAACGACATTTCCTGGCCGAACTGCAAGGACACGCACCCCAAAAACAGCAACAACGAGCACCGCATCTGCATTAAATTCATGCAAAAATTTAGTAATAAGGTATCAATTGTATACAGTTTTGCCAAAAAATTGATGCAATAAATGGCATATATTTAGGTGTTGTCATTTCTCCTCCACTGAAATGCGAAGCGTCCTCGCGAGCACAGCTACATCACGAACATTCAGCATCACGAACATTGCTACCACGAGCACTGCTACGCAACTTTGAAAGAAAAATATACTCTCCTCCACTTAATTGGGAAGCGTCCTCGCGAGCACAGCTACATCACCTGCATAACCGCACATGGACAACTAGTAGACACTGGAAAAGTAGAAAAAATACTTATTTGTGTCATATTAAAATGCAAACAATATAAATGTTTCAATGAAAAGATGTAAAAACTTGTGCAAACTAACATTCTCCCTTACTCACTCTCCCCACTGAAATGCATAACAGAGCTTCATCCATTGCATAGAATATACCAACTAGGAAACTGTCTAGAGCCGCTAAACAACAATAATCCCTCTAGGCAATAAATTGCCACACTACTATCCTACTAAAAATATTACTTCTGAAATAGCATCACTGATAAGGTCGTTACTTAACAAAGAACCCAAACAAGGTAAACTAATACTACAACACTAAATAGGACTCCTAGGGTTTAGCTGCTAACCCTCCATGTTCTACTAGAACAACCAGCCAATGGTTCATAACTTCTAATTGTCCAAGGCTCTTCTTTTAAGTTTATGTTTTAATGGGTTTTTTTTAATGTCAAAAGAGTATATACATTGATTCTCTTTCCCAAAAGGTCCCACCCCAAAGAGATACAAGGCATCGGACGCAGGGCACCCGTCAAGGAAATCCCTACAGCCTACCAGGACCTCAGAGGCGATGGTTATCTTCTTTTGGTTGTTTTTTTTTTTCAAACCCTGTAGTCTCAGGGTGTTTTTTTCTTGTTTGTTTTTCTTCTTTCTTTCTTTCTTTAAAAGAATAAATATATAGACTCTTCCGAACTTTTAATATTTGGATTGGATTTTAAGGATTGTTTTGTTATTGTTGTTTTTTTTTTTTAAATTAAAGGATCAACTAAGAAGCTAAGAAGACATCACTTAATTGAACGGTCAAACATTTCAGCTCAACAACTTTGCTCGAGGAATCTAATCTAACGTATAATACTAGTCACTCTGCCTAGGAAAATGATAAGCAAAGAATACTCACCAGCTCAGCATCTTTCTTCCACGCTACTCCTAGTCAAAATTTCGTGGAGAGAACCTTGTTATTCAGCTATCCCACTTATCGCTAGAAAAGCGACCAAAAGATAGGGGAAAACTCTATAGGATTCCTAATCAGACACCCATACAATGAAATTCACTATGTTATGCACACACATCACCCCCTTTTTTAATCACTCCCTAATGCTAAGTCCCATCCCTTGTGAGTGGACTTCATATAGAGAATTGTGTATATATATCATTCATATTTGTTTAAAATATTTATTTATAATTCCTATGTAATTTACTTAAGTGTTTTTTTTTCTTCTTCGACATCTCTAATTTCATTCCATCAATTTTTATTCATGTATTTTTTCAAAATGAATATGAAATAAAAAGTTTAGGTATGAAACAACCTTGTATGTTCGTGGATATTGCAACTCCAAAAATCAATCAGAAACATACAACAGTGTGTAACGCAAAATCATAGTCAAATCTGCACATGAAACATACACTAGCCAGTACAATGTTAAAGGGTTAGATAAATAATAAAACTTTTCCCGATACAAAAGAATTATCAAATACTCATGTCACAATCGCGATCAACTAGACTGTCGTAACGCTTCCACAGTATATTTCTCCACTTGATAACCATTCTTACATATAGAACTGTCCTTCTTACTAACTTAAATATCCCAAACTCCAGCACTGAAAGGAATATCCTAACCGTGCGTGCAACTAACTACCTAACTACGTGGAAAATAAAACTAAAGTGCATGAAAACCTACAGGATATCAATAACTCAAAGCATTGTATGTTTTTTTTAAAAAAAACGATATATATATTTGTTTGTTTGTTTGGTGTTTTTTTCCAAAATGTAGAATAAAAGAAAAACATAAAAGACTAAGAAAACAAAATATCTAGACTAAAATCTTCAAAATCTCTGAGATCTTCTAGTAAAAACAATAATCCTAATCCGAAATCATCAACTCCATCTAAGTCAAACCCATTAACTAAACTATCATCTATAGGATGCTCAAGAATAGCCTCTAGCGTAGACATATCAGAAGTCACAGATCCGCTATCAGGTGCATCGCTAAGAACCTCCATCACATCATGGAGCGAAGCCGAAGCTGCATCATCATAGTAGGGCATAGGGGCCACTGGTAAAGCATCTAAGGAATGCCCCTCGGTCGCATCCATGTACCAACAAATATAATCCCAACATGGGCAGGGAACACTAGTCTGCAAACCATGGTAAAATGGAGTAAGGCGGTAGACAGTGGAACGATATCTCGCAAATTCTGCTTGCTCTCGGCCTACCCTAGACTGACCAGCGCCGCGCTCAGGAGAAAAAACACTATTATAATCATGACGCTGGTAGGTATAACCAATCATTTCCTGCATGGCAGTGGTACCATAGCGTCGAAAGTATGTGCGACACTGCCAACACAAAAGCTGAGCACGCACAAATAAATGCCGCTGACAGGACCTACAACCAAAAGGTGGATGATACTGTAAACAAAAAATAATCACAAAAGAAGAACCACAACAGGCCTCCCCTCTCGGTGCATATAAAAACCTGTCATGCGTCTGAAAACGCGGAATATCGTAAGGTCCAGCATGAACAGGATCAGTACTATCGGCATCAATACGAGGGTAAAGCGCATCCATCCACAAAAAGGCCATACCTGCATCCCATTTAAAAACACCCCCCCAAGAAAGAAAATACATCCAAGGGTGGATTAGTCAAAATGTTATTGTAACTACTAACCTAACTATACCTAGCTAGCCTAAGTCACAAAATGTTTAAGGCGCAGGCCATTGACCCTAAATATCTCATTTTTAGCATTAATATCCTGCACATCAAGAGAACCATTATCATAAACATTAATCACCTTAAAAGGTCCCAACCAACGAATTTTAAGCTTCCCAGGAAATTTATAATAACGACTGTCATAAAGTAAAACTAAATCGCCTTCTTTAAACTCCCGTACTTTAATATTCTGGTCGTGCCATGCTTTACGACGTTTTTGCATTGCTTCTAGACTTTGTAGGGCTAATAATCTTTCCTCATCCAACTTTACCAATTGTAAAATCCGTTGTTTCAAAGATTCAACCTCACCTAGTCGTAATGATAGAGCTACTCATAAAGTGGGCAACTCTTGCTCAATAGGGAATATAGCATTAGTGCCATAAACTAAATTGAAGGGTGTATTTTGCACTGTCACCTTATAAGTAGTTCTATAGGCCCATAACGCTTCATATAAACGTTCATCCCAATCTCGCCTGTGGGAAGCCACCGTTTTAGTTAAAATCCCACATATAATGCGATTGGTTACTTCAACCTGACTGTTAGCTCTGGGATAATAAGGTGTTGATTTGCGATGTTTAATTTTATAGAGTTCCATTAACTCACTGATAAGACCATTCAAGAAATGGGAACCTCGGTCACTTACTAATTCCAGTGGGCAACCAAAACGCGTAATAATATTCTCATACATAAACTTAGCCACATCAATGGCTTTATCCGTTTTAAGCGCTTTCGCTTCCACCCACTTTGTAATATAGTCAGTACAGACTAAGATATAACGATTCGATCGATATCTAGTAGGCGGATCAATTGGGCCTACAAAATCAATTCCCCATTTCTCAAAAGGTGCTAATGCTAATATAGGTGTCAAAGGCGTAGCAAAACTCTTAGAAGGACGACCAATCCTTTGACATACATCGCATTTGCGACAATAATAATAAGTATCTTTAAATAGAGTAGGCCACCAATAACCAGCTAATAGAACTTTTCTTGCAGTCAATTCACTGGCAAAATGGCCACCACACGGCTCATCATGCAATGCCTTAAGAACCACTCGGACTTCATCTTCCCTTGCACAACGTCGATAGATACCTTCGCGTGAAAAAAATTTATAAAGGTAACCCCCTAATAATCCATAGGAGCGTGATTACATTAATATCTGACGTTTCCTGCGTTTATCAGCACCAGGTGGATATCGAGCAGTACTAAGAAAATTCGCAATATCAGCATACCATGGAACTTGTGTCTCCACAGTAAAAAGTGATGCATCCGGCAAATCATCTTCCACCCCTTCCTCCTTGTCTGATGTTAATAATCGTGATAGATGATCTGCTAGCACATGAGCTCTACCAGGACGAGTAACTATTTGAAAATCAAACTCTTGGAATAACAACATCCAACGAATCACACGTCCTGAAAGTTCTGCTTTATTAAGCAAATACTTTAACGCCTCATGATCAACATATATAGTAAACTTATTCCCTAATAAATAATGACGAAATTTCTCCACCGCAAATACCATTGATAGGCATTCTTTCTCAGTGGTGGTATAATTCCTTTCTGCATCACTTAAATTTCGACTCGCATAATAAATTGGATGATCCACCTTATTATCATCTGCTTGACACAAAACAGCTCCTACAGCATACATAGATGCATCAGCATGAATATGGAATTCTTTTGTCCAATCTGGGGGTGCGAGTACTGGTCCTTCAATTAACTTATGTTTGAGAAATTCAAATGCTTTCTGGCAAACACCATCCCAAATAAAAGGAGTATCCTTTCGTAGTAGATTTGTCAAAGGTGATGCCACCTTTGCAAAATCGGAAATAAATCTCTGATAATAATTTAGATGTCCTAAAAATCCACGCAATTGCTTAAGATTTGTTGGAGGTGGAAGTGCAGAAATCTTAATAATTTTAGCTAGATCCATGGCAATACCTTCTTTAGAAACGATATGCCCCAATAAGGTTCCTTTTGGTACTCCAAAAACACATTTATCAGGATTCAAGGATATACCTACTTCATCACTACGTTCAAATACTTGCGTTAGTAGCTCCGGAATTTCTTTTGCCGTACCATAGACACAAAAGTCATCTAAAAAAACTTCCATCCATTGACGTAAATAATCTTGATAAGCGGCAATCATAACTCTCTGGAATGTTGCGGGTGCATTGGACAAACCAAAAGGCATTACTCTATAAGCAAATGTACCCCATTCAGTAGTAAATGTAGTTTTGGATTGATCCTCAGGATGAATTAGTACTTGGTTGTAACCGCTAAATCCATCCATGAAAGAATACAGCTCATGACCAGCAACCTTATCAAGTACCTGATCAGTAAATGGCAAAGGAAAATGATCTTTACGTGTTTTGCTATTCAGCTTTCTATAATCGACACAAATGCGAATCTTCTTACTATTCTTCTTAGGTACTACCACAATAGGAGATACCCATTCACTGTATGCAACAGGATAAATGAATCCAGCATCTAAAAGCTTAGTAATTTCAGCTTTCACTAACTCTGCATACACAGGGTTTGTTCGTCGTTGACGTTGACATACAGGTTTTGTGCCTGGTTCTAGATCAATAAAATGCTGACATAATTCAGCTTTGATACCCTTAAGGTCCTTATATGACCAAGCAAAAGCGTCAACATGCACTCGTAAGACTTCTTCGAATCTTTCACGATGTGGCGATTCCAATTGGTCTCCTAAATTTAAATATTTTCCTTCTGCCATTTTAAGCTTAACTACTTCAACTTCAGGCTCTTCAATAAATAGAGTTTTTTTCCAAAAACCTATCAGTGTTTTCATGTTCTTCCCAATAATTTGTATCCATAGATAACGCTTGGTCCATTTGTAACTCACCCCTACTAAATTTAGATTTCTCTTCTTCTAAATAAAATTCTAGAAGCGAGATTTCATCTAGATATCGCCTTTCTCTAAACTGAAACTCTGCCTTTTCCTTTTGCAACTCAGTAATCTTCTTCATTGCTTCATTTACAGCAGTCAACGCTGCCTCACGCTCTACTTCCAATGCCTCTTCCAATTCTCTAATAATCCTAGCGTAATTATCATGATGTTCACGAGAAGTTTGTGAAAACCTGTTAAAAGCTGAAGCTGAATCATCCTCATCCTCACGAGATAGTGCTCTTTGTAAGGGTTTGCACCTATGCCTACTTCTCCTTTCTCTTTCCTTCGCTTCTAGCTGATAGTAATAAATCCTTTTAGCTCTATCTGGCAGTTGTCCAAATCCAAAGGGTAAAGCATTTTCCCCATAAGGAAGAGCTTCTAAAATCCTACTCTCCAGCATACTATTATGATTATCAGTAACATCATCTTCTCCCATACCTTCTAAAGAGGTTATTGAAATGTCAGCCACATCAGATATCATTAACTCACGCATTTCTTCCTCCTCTAATTCATCCATAGAAATCACTTCTGACCTGTTGTAAGCAGAAAATCCATCTTCTTGATCATTTCCTTCTTGATCCGTAGATAATCGAAAACATGTTTCAAGCGAATCATCAAGATATTCTGCTTCTTCTGCTGAAAGCATTAAGCAGTCGAGGGTTGTATCTTCGGATGTGGATAACCACTGAGTAATATCGCTATCCGAATCATTGTCAAATGAAAACGCTACAGCATACTCACCAATACCCATCTGTTCTACCTTGTGAGGCTGATGTACTATATTGACCTCCACTTTCTCTGCTCCTGCTGGGTGTGGTGTTTTAAATAACCAGGCATAAGGCCCTTCATGATCAGTCCCCTCCATTTCTGAATCATAAAACTCACTGTTGGATCTCTCATCCATTTCACTAACTGCTTCATCTCCTGAATCTTTCAAAAATCCTTTTGAAATAACTTGTATCTTAACCCTATCGTCTCTAGGACCAATCACAATTGAACCTTTATACCAGTCCTTAATGCATCTTGCTTGGTATAACCAAGGTCTTCCCAACAGGACAGAATACGATGAAATATTTTTTTGCGAACGAATGATCAAATAGTTCACATGAAATTCTAATCCGGCTACTACAGATTTCACATTTCGCAGTAACCCCAAAGGAGTAACTTTCCTTTGATCAGCCACACGTAAAACAATATGAGTAGGTTCTAGATCCTTCAACCCTAATTCTTGCATAGCTTGTTCTATCATCAAATTAACTGCTGAGCCACCATCTAACTGCACTTCATGTAGCAAATGGCCATTAATAGTAGTATCGATAACTGGAGCTCCTGGGTCCACAAATAAATCTACTATTTTTACATCCTTAGTTGTTTTTCCTTTGGAAGAATTTTCACTGACTTTAGAAGCGTTTATCTCAATCCTCTTCCTTCGACGCCGAACTAATTTATGGTAAAGTTGTTTCCTACAAACAGGCGCTATTTCTAGCAATTGCCGAAGGTTAATAGTCAATGATATTTCTTCTAGTGCAGCCCAAAGATCATAGGTCTTATTTACGGATTCTACATAATCTTTACTCCTTTCCTTAGGAGGAACCAATCTTTCGGGAAAAGGAGCTACTCCCACTTGAATCTTAGGATTTACTAAGGGCACAGGTAATAATGGATGGTCAGAGGAATGCTGCGGAGAATCCGATTCAGGTAGTTCTATATTAGAATCTATGTCCTTAGACTTATCCTTCACTGCTCCGTTTAATTGTGAACTCTCTTCCTCTAAACCTTGCTCCTTCTGTTGTTGCTTTTGTGCCCGAGTAATAACACCAATCATAGGGTAGCCCTAAAGGTCACCTTACGAGGTATAAATTTTGATTTAACTCCAATATCTTTCCTTATTGTGTCTACTTCAACTAAATTTGCAGCAGACGTTGAAGGTTCACTAGAGGTTTGTTTCCCTTTGTCAGACATTTTATTATCCTCTCGCTTAGGACAATTCTCTTCATAGTGTCCTTCACCACTGCACCTCCTACAAAGAGGAGTATAGTCTTGATTTTTACGCGCATTTGGACAATATGTGGCTATGTGACCTTCTTGTTGGCATCGATAACAAATTACTGGTCCCCTAGGTCTTTGTTGACCACCTTGTCCCATTGGATTACGAAAATTTCCATTATTTCTTCTAAAAGGAGAATTTCTCCCTCGATTGCCATCACTATTGTAATTGTTTCGAGGCACTGGGGGTCTACCCTGGGTGGGCAATCCTCGTGGCCTAAAAGGTTGATTGGGTGGTCCAATCTCATAGGTCCTATTATTACGATCCATGTAATTGTAATTCGTTTGCATTGAACGAGCTTGTTGTTGCTCTTGACCTAATTTATGCCAACAATTTGTATCTAAATGACCAGTCTTGTGGCAAAAAGAGCAAAACGGTGGATGATCGGGCATTAACCTTGAAGGCGTTGGACACTCTGTAGCCACATGGCCGTAACCATGACACTTACCACACCAGATATTAGATCGAGGTGGGTTTGAAGTCGAATTTCCCGACGATTGTTGAGCACTAGATCCTTGTGTCGTTATCGAATAAATTTCCTTCAAAGGTGCTTGTACTGCAGTCATAATTTCCTCCTTTAATTTTCCTAGAGATTTTGCAATAATATCTGCTACTTTTGCTTCATCCAGAGGAGATTGAGATTGCGGCATAGAAGGCATTCCTGTCTGCATCATATAGGCTGGAATTGAAGTGTACGGATTTAGAGGTACACTCGACATGTTTGAGCTTGCGGTTACCGAGGGATTTAAAGGAACGGTCACATAAGACACGTTCTTAGGTACCCCACCTGAAGTGCTTGGATATTCTGTCCGAGATTCTTTGAATAGATCTCTCCGTCGTTGTTGACTAAGCTGCACTTCTTCCCACCATCTAGCATGTGTTTTAGCATCTGCCAATGTAGCTGGTCGTTGTAAACTAACATGCTGATGAACTTCAGGATTAAGTCCATCAATAAACTTACGTTTTTGCGTGGGATCGTCAGGAGCAGGATTCATCTTACGAATGATTGTCTCCATGCGCTCAATATAATGTTCAACACTTTCAGTTGCTCCTTGGGATAGATAATCCAGTTGAAGAGCCAATCTATCTTGAAAACCTTGTCGTCTAAATTTTTCTAGAAAAGCTCTTGATAAGGCATCATAGGTCCCTTTATGTTGAGCATCTAAATTCCCATACCATTTCGCTGCTTCATCTTTTAATGTTGCACGGAAGATATGAAGCTTTTGGTCGTCATCTATTATCTCATTGGCGACGCAAGTCACCTCAAATCTTTGCGAATGGGCATCGGGATCTTCGTCCCATAGCCCCCCGAATTGCGTGAAATCAGCTAATCTGACTGGGTTGCGAGCCATTGTTTCTCTAAATAGTAGCCCTAACCCTAATTCGTTGATAGTATCAAACCACGGAGGTTCCTGAGGTTCCTTAAATAATTGACGCAATCCGAAATTTGACTCTAAATCCCAGTCAAAGAGCAGTTCAATACTCCCGACCGTAGCATTAGCTTCACTCTCCCTAGTTTCACTATTTTTCCTACCTCTTTCCCCAGTGACACTGCTAGTACTGGGGACAACTTGATCCCATTGATATGAAGCTGCTTCACTTTCTTTCGATGGTGTTCTATCAGTTGATAAGCTAGGTTGAAGAGGTTCTACCGTTGAGTTAGACACAGCGTCTACTCCCAAATTCAGCAATGCGTTGACCCTCTCTAGCCTTTCTAATAGCCAAGCCTCTTGTCGCACTGCTCGTTCTCTAACTCGCTGATCCCTAGCTTCGTTTTGCTGCTTCCGTCTCTCTTCTGAATTCATCCACGAGTACAAAACTAGCTGTTACTGTCATACTCCAAAAGTACTCTCGTTTTATTTGAAGCTATAAAATTAGGTTGTCGCTTGTATGCACACTTAGAAGTTTCAAAATAGTCAGTAGCTCTGGGTCTATCTCCCCAAAAGGTAACTTTTCTTCTTGCTCGGGGATTAAACCTAGAATTTCAGCAACCTCTCTTACGTCTTTCGTGTCGAAAGAAATTTTTAAACCTCTGGATACACGTATCCAAGGCAACACATCATCCCACACTACTCTTCTAAACGTCCGATAAGCTGTGCGGTAATACCAATCAAAGTGGTACGATACACTGATTGTATTTATCTCTACCGCGTCTATTAACCCAAAGTGTGTCGCTAGTAGAACTATAGTTTGCGCACAGTCGTTATAACCCCAGCTCCAAGAGGATAATTGTTCAACGTCCACAGTTAATTGTGGCCCAAAATATGTGCCTCCCTCTACTAACTCCGTATCTCTCGCCCAGTCTAGCACTTTTCTTTGACACTCCTGGGGCAAATTAGGAAAATAGTCCCTTAGAAAAGAGACTGCGTATTCACTCATAAATAACACTTAGGATCTAAAATACCCTCGGAAAATTTATCACTCGTTCGAGCGCACTTGGCTCCCGACAGACGCACCAAAAATGACTGGCCAAAGACCAAGCCACTTTTACCCAGGTTAACAAGCCAACTCCTAAAAGTTGTTGCACTAAACAAGTGATTATTTGCACTAATTGTTTTAATTTAACTCAACTTAACCTTCCCTAAAATCTACAACGTTGTTTGTAGTAGTCCAACTGCAAAGATTCTAAACTTCAGTAAATTATACTGGGCACTAACTATAGTTTCTCCTCATCTCTCAGAGGCAGCTCCTCATAATGTACTCCTGCCATGCTAGTGGCGGTTTATCCAGGAAATGTTTTTAATGTTTGACTTTGGAAAGGTTGTTTCGGGGATATAGATCTCTTAGATCTATTTGTATCTCTCCGTTTAAATTTCCTTTTTATGTTTTTCTCCACCTGATTAAAATTAATTCTTTTTATTTGTTTAATTTTAAACAAACATTCAAATCAAATTTTCTGACATACCATAAACCCCTAAATTTTAATCTCCCTTGGTAGACGTTTCCCACTCCGTATATAAATTTCGTCGTTGCTTATTAGTTTTTAAGTACTTAATTCATTTTGCGAATATAACGTCCTTTCCTTCTTTTCTATTATTAAACATCAACCAGAATAAAACAAGTTCTTCCATACTCTTATGGTTCACATACAACGTTCATTTTAAATCCCGTATATCACCTTAGTTTTCTTTAAATTATCCTAGTGGCCCTCCACTCCATATATTTAAGAAGTTGATTGTAAAATGAATAACATATAAAAATTTAATATAGATGCTGAGGCTTTTCCTCATGCCATCCAACCATCAAATTGTTTGATTTTATTTTGGTTTTAATTTAAACTAAATTTTATAACTGCAACCTAACATTATAAATCATTATAAAGTGTTGTTAAGTTTTTTAATTTATTTGTGCCCTCCCATGTTTCATAAATGTCCACGGCGTGTATAATCTCTCCTTTCAAAACCAAAACACCATATCTTTATACAAGCATTTCTTAAGTAAAATATTATTAAATCATTATTTCTTTTCTTTAACCCTTACAACAAAAATGCACTAACCAATCAAAGATTTTGTTTCCAATATTTCACTAAGAATCCATAGTTTATATCAATAAATAACACATTTTTAAAAAAAAATGAAAACTATGCTTTTTCTCTAAATATAACTCTTTCCTAATTTTTAAATATAACAAAACATCTTTAAAAATCTTGATAGAAATTGAGTAAATTCCCTGACTCATAAGCTTTATAGAAAAAATATCAAAACTTATAAATTTTCAGTCAGTAATTTTATAAATTTTTATTTATGATAATTTTGAGTCATTTTTTAGTGTTTTCGACTGTTTTTGATTTTTAATAAATAAAAATCAGTTCAGATAAATGCAAACAACCATGTAGCATGAGAAACCAGGTTTAAAGACATATTTTAAAAATTATAAACTAGAGAAATTTTCATAGAATATTATTTATTTTAGATAAATCAGTTGGACACTTACTTGTAAAACCCGCGAGTCGTGATTGCGTCTTTGGGGTCCGCGTCCTCTTGCAGTCCGGCCAAGGTAGGTCTGTCGTCCAGCCACTCGTTTCGACCGTGAGCTCACCAATTTTTTTACTCCCTCGCCATTCCTCGCACGACTCTTAGTCTATGACTATAGAAATGCCCCTTCTCTCTTAAGTTAAGGATTTAACTCTTAATCAAGAGTTAATTGAAACTCTTGCTAAGGTTTGGAATTGAAGAAGGCGTCGACTCTCCATGGCCAAAGATATTTTTTCCATATCTTTCTGATCTTTCCTCCGATTGTCGCACGGAGTTAGGCGATAGAACCAGAAGAAATTCCTCTCCCAACATGTAATCTCTGATCATGTGGTTCTATTGAAGCTCCAGTTTGACCTTCAAGTAGAAATCATGGCTATGGCTTCCAGGACAGGCGGTGATCTTCCATCTCTCTCTCTTGCTCTTCCTGACTGCAATCCTAAGCAGCCTGATGATTTCGCCAAAGATAGTATTCAGATTTATTCAAGGAAGAAGGTTTGTTCTGAGAAACATGGCGCCATGTTTCTTTTCATTGTTGTCTGCACGACATGAAATATGACGATTATTTTATGGCTTTAATGTGACGATTTTATGCAACGATTTTATGCCCTTATTGCTTGAGATGGACATTGTAATCTACAAGTCCAATTTGAAGATTTGTCTGCGCTCCCATTCTTCCAGGCTTCAGGCGCTTTGAAATCAATCATTTAGAATTCTGTATGATGCAATACACGGCCGGAAAGGGGCACATTAATGATTTCCATTGCCTCCAATTTTCAGAATAATGATGAGAGAGATTTCGTCCAGAATGATGATCAGGGAGCCTCTGTTTTTCGTCCTGCTTCGTCTCCCCCCAACCTTCTTGGTTTCCCATGCATCCCTCTTGATCTGAACGGCCGCTCGTTTCTTGTTTTATTATTATTATTATTTTTAAACCCTCCCCCAATTTCATGCGGCCCCCTCTCCCATAACAAATTTTTTTATATTTCCACGAAGGTTGCCACAAGTAAGCCAAGACAGGAATCTTATCCATAGGTGTAGACCCATTGATTTTGTTTTGTTCCTGTAGTTTGATGGATAGCTCTTTAAACCATTTTTGGTAGTCAATAGTAGATAGATTATGATCATCAAGTCGTTTCCAAGTAGAAATTTTCCCCACTTCTAACCATTCCACGTCTTGCCATGACATTAAAAAAACTTCCTTTCACACCCTTTGAAATGTTATTGTGTGAGGTATTACCGCTCGTAGATGACCTTAAGGACACAAGGACAACCCTTGCTCGCCTAGACCAACCAGCATTACCATATGCATGGTAGCCAACTCCTCCCATAAAGGTAGAGCAACCCAACTTATAAGCTATAAACAACACCATGTGAGTAGCTTGTAAGCCATGCCCACCATCCATGAGGTAAAAGTTACCCATCAGACCTATAAACCAATCTCAAATGCTTTGCAAACCCCTATCCTCTCCCTAATACGATGTAAGGCATGTAAGTAGAACCCTAAACTTTTAACTATGAAGATGAACATAAGATAATCTTCCATGAAGGCCATAACTTCTAGTGGCTCTAAAGATGTAGATTGCATAAGCTCAAAAGACTTCATTTTGCAAAGTCCTACAGTCTCTAATTCCTGGTCTCCATAACCTATGCTTTGCAAATGAGATATAAGAACTTCTTGTAGGTTATACACAGGCCAAAAGATTGAATTTTGTAACGACATTTCCTGGCCGAACTGCAAGGACACGCACCCCAAAAACAGCAACAACGAGCACCGCATCTGCATTAAATTCATGTAAAAATTTAGTAATAAGGTATCAATTGTATACAGTTTTGCCAAAAAATTGATGCAATAAATGGCATATATTTAGGTGTTGTCAATTTTCCAAGCTACTGTCATAAACAAGCACCTAATCCACTTCTTTTACAACTCATGGTCGAAGCCTGTGCCGCTTATCAAACCTCTTTTTGTTCTTGATCCTTGTAGTCTTGAGCTTTCTCACGGTTGTCTCAATTTCTTCCGGCCTTCTTTCTAACTATCTAATTCATAGGACGAGCAACTCTTCTCTATTCAAATCTTCTTCCCATCGTAGAACCCTCTAAGTAGCAGTAGTCTCCTCATTGCCATACATTAATTTTGTAGGCATATACCTTGTAACTACACTATGAGTAGTCCTATTAGACTTTAAAGTGAAGGATAACACTCTTGGCCACTCTTTCATCCTACCCTTACATGACTTTGCTAATGTTTTAATGACAGGCTGATGACCTCTTTCTTGAGGAAGTTACTATATGTATATCCTCTACATCACGTGTGTTCAAGGCCTATTTATAAAAATCCTTATTTGTGAATTTTTCTTGAGTAAAACATAATCCTTTTCAAATCAATCTGTAAATAACCCCTTTATATTACACCCTTCTATATGTAAAAAATGTATAAAAATAATATTTTAACAATACATTATTTTGAACTCACATGATGCACACATATATTCATGGCTAACTTACCCGAGCCTCTTTCACTTTTCCCATTTTCTTTAGGATTGTAGACTGAAGTAAAAGCCAACTTGATACCCAATCATGAAAAGAAGTCACAAGCCTCATCCACATCCAATTCTCCTCTATTTGCAACAACTTTACCAACACGACCATACCTACAAAAGACTTCTTCCAAAAAGAACCAAAAAACTACTTTAGTAGTTTTTGTACTAATAGCTCGACCTTCCAATTGATTTGTCAAGTATTCTCCTGTAAGGACTAGATATATCATATTCCATCAACCTGTAGGCATGCTAACCAAATTGACTACCCATTTTGTAATGCACAGACAATGGATAGGTCAGTTGCAACCCATGTGTATGATTTACCATTAAATACATCTGACTATCACTACATGATTCCACATAATACTCCACATCTTTATGCATGTTGTGCCGCCAATGCTTCTCTTTAATCTTGGAAAATGTGCCTCAAACTCCTCTATGTCCAGCCCATAAACTTCCATGAAACTCCTGCATCACTTTTTGTTGAGAAGCCCTATCTTCCAATACATATAGTGGACCTCCTCTCTTTTTCTTTGCATTCTTTCATAAATATCCATCGTTCCATAAAAACCCATAAGCTTTTCTTTTAATCCTTTTGAATTCACCTTTAGACCACTCAGTCTTCTTTGTCATGAGGTTGAGATATTGGTCTATTTTTAGCCAATTATCCTCATAGAACACTTCCAAAAATTGTGTTCTCATTGAAGCATAACACTAATGATGCTTTCTCACTACTTTCCATCTCTTGTCCATGGCTATAAGTCCTTTTCTTACAACTGAAATCCATGTTACAATAGTTGTACCTGTGGTGAATGTTGTTATGATAGTTGTACTTGCATTAATGACAAATGTACTTGCTATTTTCATATCTATATTTGCAAAAACAGTAGCTTCATACTCATTTCCTATTGTCATTGAGTCATTTTCAGCACCTATCACATCGTCCTCTTCATCTTCCATCAGCTCCTCTTCATCTTCAAATCTTGCTCGTGAAAGCATGTTAGCCATAGGGTTTTCTCTACCTGTAATATGCTAAAAAGTAATGTTAAGTGAATTTATATAAATGCAATCCACCTTAACTGCACTATGAATAGCCCTATCACCCCATAAAGCAAAGGGTAACATTCTTGGCCACTCTTTCATCCTGCCTTGCCTGAATTTGCTAATGCCTTAATGATAGGTTGATGACCTCTTTCACTTTTTCCATTTTCTTCAAGATTTTTGGCTCAATTTCTAGGTAGCTTGATAGCCAATTATGAAAAGAAGTCACGAGCCTCATCCACATCCAATTCTTCTCTATATGCAACCACTTTACTAACACAACCATACCTACAAAAGACTTCTTCCAATAAGAACCAACAAACTACTTGAGTAGTTTTTTTACTAATAGCTCCACCTTCCAATTGATTTGTCAAGTATTCTCCTATATGCACAAGATATCTCATTTTCCATAAACCTATAGGCATGTTAACCAAATCAACTACCCATTTGTAATGCACAGACAATGGATAGGTCGGTTGCAACCCATGTGTATGCTTTACCATGGAATACATCTGATAGTCACTGCATGATTCCACATAATACTCCATAACTTTATACATATTTTGCTACGAATTCTTCTCTTTAATCTTGGCAAATGTGCCCCAAACTCCTCTATGTCCACCCATTAACTTTCATGAATTTCCTGCATCACCTGTTGTTGAGAAGCCCTATCTTGCAATACACATAGTAAAAGTTTCTCTCTTTTTCTTTGCATGCTTTCATAAATATCCGTCTTTCAAGAAAAACCCATAAGCTTTTCTTTTCATCCTTTTGAATTCACCTTTAGAACACTCAGTCTTCTTTGTCATGACGCTCAGATATTGGCTTACTTTTAGCCAATCATCCTTATACAACACTTCCAAAAATTGTGTTCTCATTGAAGCATAACACTAATGATGCTTTCTCACTACTTCCCATCTCTTGTCCATGGCTGTAAGTCCTTTTCTTACAACTGAAATCCATGTTACAATAGTTGTACATGTGGTAAATGTTGTTATGATAGTTTTACTTGCATTAATGACAAATGTACCTACTATTTTCATATGTATATTTGCAAAAACAATAGCTGTATACTCATTTCCGATTGTCATTGAGTCATTTTCAGCACCTATCACATCATCCTCTTCATCTTCCATCAGCTCCTCTACATCTTCAAATCTTGCTCATGAAAGTATATTAGCCACAGGGTTTTCTCTACATGTAATATGTTGAAAAGCAGGGTTAAGTGACTTTATATAAATGCAATCCACCTTAGCTACACTATGAGTGGTCCTATCATCCCATAAAGCAAAGGGTAACATTCTTGGCCACTCTTTCATTCTGCCCTTGCATGAATTTGCTAATGCCTTAATGATAGCTTGATAACCTCTTTCACTTTTTCCATTTTCTACAAGATTTTAGGCTGAAGTTCTAGGTAGCTTGATACCCAATCATGAAAAGAAGTCGTGAGCCTCATCCACATCCAATTCTCCTCTATATGCAACCACTTTACCAACACAACCATACCTACAAAATACTTTTTCCAATAACAACCAACAAACTACTTGAGTATTTTTTGTACTAATAGCTTAACCTTCTAATTGATTTTTCAATTATTCTTCTATAAGCACCAGATATCTCATTTTCCATAAACCTATAGGTTTGCTAACCAAATCAACTATCCATTTGTAATGCATAGACAATGGATAGGTCAGTTGTAACCCATGTGTATGTTTTACCATGGAATACATCTGATAGTAGACAGTGCATGATTCCACATAATACTCCACAAGTTTATGCATATTGTGCCATGAATACTTCTCTTTGATCTTGGCAAATGTGCCCCAAACGTCTCTATGTTCAACCCATAAACTCTCATGAAACTCTTGCATCACCTTTTGTTGAGAAGCTCTATCTTCCAATACACATAGTGGAGGTCCTCTCTTTTTCTTTGCATGCTTTCATAAATATCCGTATTTCAAGAAATGCCCATAAGCTTTTCTTTTAATCCTTTTGAATTCACATTTACAACACTCACTCTCCTTTGTCATGAGGCTGAGATACTAGCTTATTTTTAGCCAATCATCCTCATAAAACTCTTCCAAAAATTGTGTTCTCATTGAAGCATAACACTAATGATGCTCTCTCACTACTTCCCATCTCTTCTCCATGGCTGTAAGTCCTTTTCTTACTGTTGAAATCCATGTTACAATAGTTGTACATGTGGTAAATGTTGTTATGATATCTGTACTTGCATTAATGACAAATGTACTTGCTATTTTCATATCTATATTTGCAAAAATAGTAGCTGTATATGCATTTCCTATTGTCATAAAGTCATTTTCAACACCTATCACATCGTTCTCTTCATCTTCCATTAGCTCCTCTTCATATTCAAATCTTGTTCGTAAAAGTATATTAGCCACATGGTTTTCTCTACCTGTAATATGCTGAAAAGCAGGGTTAAGTGAGTTTAACTATGAGTGGCCCTATCAGTCCATAAAGCAAAGGGTAACATTCTTGGCCACTCTTTCATCCTGCCCTTGCATGAGTTTGCTAATGCCTTAATGATAGGTTGATGACCTCTTTCACTTTTTCCATTTTCTTCAAGATTTTTGGCTGAAGTTCCAGGTAGCTTGATACCGAATCATGAAAAGAAGTCACGAGCCTCATCCACATCCAATTCTCCTCTATATGCAACCACTTTACCAACATAACCATACCTACAAAAGACTTCTTCCAATAAGAACCAACAAACTACTTGAGTAGTTTTTGTACTAATAGCTCAACCTTCCAATTGATTTTTCAAGTATTCTCCTGTAAGCGCAAGATATCTTATATTCCATAAACTTGTAGACATGATAACCAAATAAACTACCCATAGACAATGGATAGGTCAGCTGCAACCCATGTGTATGCTTTAACATGGAATACATCTGAGAGTCACTGCATGATTCCACATAATACTCCACAACTTTATACATATTGTCCCATGAATACTTCTCTTTTATCTTTGCAAATGTGCCCCAAACTCCTCTATGTCCAACCCATAAACTTTCATGAAACTCTTGCATCACCTGTTGTTGAGAAGCCCTATCTTCCAATACACATAGTGGAGGTCCTCTCTTTTTCTTTGCATGCTTTCATAAATATCCGACTTTCAAGAAACACCCATAAGCTTTTCTTTTTTAATCCTTTTGAGTTCACCTTTAGAACACTCAGTCTTCTTTGTCAGGAGGCTGAGATATTGGCTTATTTTTAGCCAATCATCGTCATATAACTCTTCCAAAAATTGTGTTATCATTGAAGCATAACACTAATGATGATTTCTCACTACTTCCCATCTCTTCTCCATGGCTATAAGTCCTTTTCTTATAGCTGAAATCCATGTTACAATAGTTGTACATGTGGTCAATGTTGTTATGATAGTTTTACTTGCATTGATGACAAATGTACTTGCTATTTTCATATGTATATTTGCAAAAAAAATAGCTGTATACTCATTTCCTATTGTCATTGAGTCATTTTCAGCACCTATCACATCCTCCTTTTCATCTTCCATCAACTCCTCTTCATCTTAAGATCTTGCTCATGAAAGCATGTTAGCCATAGGGGTTTCTCTACATGTAATATGTTGAAAAGCAGAATTAAATGACTTTATATATGCAATCCACTATAACTCCACTATGAGTTTTCCTATCAATCCATAAAGCAAAGGGTAACATTCTTGGCCACTCTTTCATCCTGCCATTGCATGACTTTGCTAATGCCTTAATGATAGGTTGATGACCTATTTCACTTTTCCAATTTCTTCAGGACTATAGGCTGAAGTTAAATATAGCTTGATACCCAATCGTGAAAACAAGTCACGAGCCTCTTCTGCATCCAATTCTCCTCTATATGCAACCACTTTACCAACATAACCATGCCTAAAAAAAAGAATTCTTTCAATAAGAACCAACAAAATACTTGAGTAGTTTTTGTACTAATAGCTCAACCTTCCAATCGATTTGTCAAGTATTCTCATGTAACCACAAGATATCTCATATTCCATAAACATATAGGCATGGTAACCAAATCAACTACCCATTTGTAATGCATAGACAATGGATAGGTCGGTTGCAGCCCATATGTATGCTTTGTTATGGAATACATAGACAGTCATTGCATGATACCACATAATACTCCACATCTTTATACATGTTGTGCCACCAATACTTCTCTTTGATCTTGGAAAATGTGCCCCAAACCCCTCTATGTGCAGCCCATAAACTTTCATGAAACTTCTGCATCACCTATTGTTGAGAAGCCCTATCTTCCAATACACATAGTGGAGCTCCTCTCTTTTTCTTTGCTTGCTTTCATAAATATCCATCTTTCAAGAAAAACCCATAAGATTTTCTTTTAATCTTTTTGTATTCACCTCTAGACCACTCAGTCTTCTTTGTCATGAGGCTGAGATATTGGCCTATTTTTAGCCAATCATCCTCATACAACTATTCCAAAAATTGTGTAATCATTGAGGAATAACACTAATGATGCTCTCTCACTACTTCCATCTATTCTCAATGACTCTAATTCATTTTCTTATTGCTGAAATCCATGTTACAATAGTTGTACCTTTGGTAAATGTTGTTATGATATGTAATATATCAAATATATATTTTAAATTTCTCCTTCTCGCGTGGCGGTGCATCGAGCCGGAAGGGTAGAGGGGGGATAGAGGAGCCAGCAAGCTCCTCGCTGGAGCTTGCTCGGCTCCATAAGCATGCAGATGGACACATCAAGGGGAGAGGACTCCCTCCCCTCCCTATAAATTTAAGGGTGGGCCGTAGAGACGGGGGAGGCCGTGAGAGAGTAGGATGAAGCCATCGCCCTATTCGTGCTATTGCCGAAGGAGGAGGAAGGAGAGTCGCCACATTACTTCGCTGCAGTCAACGAGAGGGAGTGTGAAGGACCGAGGGAGAACGATCGAGCTGGAGGCTACCGTATCGTGAAGCTGTGCTGACTGTACTCTGTGGAAGAAGGGAGGGATAACCACTCATCGCCGCCTGCAGACTCCCACCCTTCCTTCCCTCCCTCGTGGTCGCCGTCCGGAATTCTTCCCCCCACGTGGCTCCTAACCCCTCCCCAGAAGCTTCAAGAAGTTTCTAAGGGGGGCTCCTCTAAACCCCCCTTCCTATACTCATATCCCTTCTACTCTTTCATCTTCTTTCCCCCCTCCCCCCCCCCCCCGCCCCCCCCGCGTTTTTGAAAACCCTCAAGACCCCCTTCCTATACCCTTCCCTTACCCTTTCATCCCCTCCCGGTTTTACCCCCTTGGAAATCCTTTCACCCCGCCCTGGTCTTAAACCCTTAACCCCTTCTCGTGGGGCCATTAAACCCCCACACCCCTTGGCCTCATAACCCACAAATCCTCCCCCCCGTGCCTAAATCTATAAGTCCCTTCTTGTGTTGAAACCCCGTGTTTTACCCCCCCTCATATTCCTTTTTTCTTAACACACCCCCTAAGCCCCTTTCTAAACCCCGTGTCCACGTTTTCCTTACACGCCTTTTTCCCCGTGCTATAAACCCTTGTGTTATCTTTCAAATTTTCCCCTTGGGTTTGAAAAACCCCTAAGTCCTTTCACTCCCATGCCCAAAGATCTCCCAAGGGCCTTCATATATATTTGTGAAGCCACACTCACATATAACCTTTTTCACCGTGATTATATCCTATAGACCCTTTTTCTCTTAGGCTTTATAAACCTTTCCCTCTCCGATGTCTTGTTACCCCTTTCACGTGGTCAATCCCTTAACGATTCCTTGACTCGAAAGGGAGAAGGGGAATATTGAAGCGATGGTGAATTGCGGAAAGGAATGTAAAGCTATTTCCACGTTCGAGGGATTACAAACTACGATGCCGCCTAAGAAAGTCCAAGGAGTAGCAGCGTGAGGGTCATCTCCCGGTATCCATGTGGATATCTCACCCCAAAACCAGGTTTTTTCTTCTTAAATTTTATATCGATCTTAATTCAATCATGCAAGATGAATTGTTTGGGACAAGATATATTTTGTCCTAGTTATTTACAAAGAAGGAATTTAGTTTAATTAAACATGCAAAATGGATAATGTATAAAACATAGTTTCCTTCAAATAGCATCATGCATTGAAACGAATTACGCGCAAGATTATCTACCCACTATAGTAGTATATTTCGGTTAAATCTTGAAGGTATAAAAATTGCATCTTGCACCATTAACCCCTATTCTTTTTTTGCAACGAATCTTCATAGAAGGTGAAATTCATGAAAGGTTTTTTTACGTTGCTTAAACTCTAGGAAGTTATCATTGCTAACTATATATCTTAGCAAGGAAAAGATTGTTTATTTGGCATGAGTTTTGTTCGCAAGGAAAAAGGAAGTTAATTGAATTTGCCTAACCTGAAAGCAATAAAGTTTAGGATTGAAAAATCAATTGTCACTGTAACGTGTCTGCTAGTATCATCCAGGATACGTCTTAGCAGTCCATCGGAAACTATGTCTAGAAGCTCCGCGCGGCACTCCCATGGAATGTTACGGGAATTGCGATCTAGGTCTTTCCCTGTCTGCCATGTAGCGGAAGTATCCTGGCCGTTCCCACTAAGGATCAACCGGAATTATGGTTTTCTTGACTGGTCATTAACTAACAGCAACTAGCGTCACACCCAAGCGAACTACTTTACGTACAAACGCCAGGTCCGAAGTGGATTCACGCTGCACTTGGTTCAAGGAGAATGGGAAACGAGAGGGATGCAAAGCTCAACGTCTATGCCATAAGGCATAGTCCCATTCCGTTCCCCTAAAACAGCGTAAATCAGTTAAAACATAACTCTAGGTCATCGCTTTCATTATTCGTTTTCTTTTACGATCATCCCATTGTTCTTTGAGAAAAGTTCGCGGCTCACCGGGACCACCCAACCGCAGGATGTACCTATGGCCCATCCTCTGCACTTTCCTCGGTTTTTTTTAGTTATGTAATTATCTAACACATTAATTTGACATGTAACAACCAGGTTCTTTAATTAATCTGTTAAACACTGGTTCCTTCACGTAATCTTATCACGTGACATAGAAAAACAATATCAAACAAGTTCTTTATTAACATATCATCATTGTTATCTTTGAAATACAAGGAGTTGCGCCCGTAGGCTTGTCCATAATCTGCCTGAAGGCTATCCAGTAATCCACAGTGATCACTATTCCGAGCTTCTGCGCGTAGACTAGTATGCGGGCCTCGAGATCCAATCCCGAGTCACGTTCGCCTCTTGTGCAAGACCCGGAAGGCGAGGGATTTACGGTCAGAGCCCCCTTGGCACCCAAGCGTCCTCTTGCTCCAAGTAGAGCTCAATGGAGAGACCTCTCGCAGCGCGTTCGGTCCACATTCCCGGCACGGTCAACAACCCCCTTGGTTAGGGTCAGGCAGGCAGTCGGGGGTAACTGAAACTGCGTCTCTCTTCAGGCCTTCATCCTAAAGTATAGGTATTCATTTAATTTGTAATTCATAAATCAAACAGTGCTCTAAAATCTCTAGCAAGCACAAACATTTCCATTAATCGAGCGTGTTTTTGGCAAACTGCTAAGGAATTATTCTTTTCTTTTGAGTGTGTCAGCACTCGTTCCAAGGTCTCTTGCAACTTGGCGAGATCCTTTATATTCTGGGTTAGGGCGTACCTTATTAACCCAACTTGGTCAACCCTAAAGTTCATTAAATACTTTACTTTCGGGTTTATAACTTTTCTTATTTAGAAGGATATCCAAGAATACATCCTTTTGCAAGATAACTTGCGTAAGGATCTGCAATACTTGTTGAGGGTATTTACCCTTTCTCCTTGTGAATAAATCACAAGACTAAATGACTTCGTACTTGTTGCGCAAGTCCTGCGATGAAATAATCCGTTTTAGATTCTTAAAGCTGACGTATGTCCGACCTAGGGTCTCTTTTTAAGAACCTCAGGGACAACCCTAGTTCTTTAATTTACCCTAAAATCAGGGAAGGTAGTCAAGTGCTTAAGGTATAAACGTTTCTTTGGTCTTTAAATCATTCCCAAGGCATATTTTGCAGCATGGTATTTCTAAATTTAGATTGATTTGGTTATCTTTTGGAAGGAAATATTGATCACCTTGGCACGATTTGTTATCCTTATGACAATTGATTTTTTTTTCAGTCCTAACTTTATTACTGTGTGGTAGGTAAATTCAATTTAATCTTCATTTTTCCTTGCAAACGAAACTTATGCCAATTAACATTCTTTTCCTTGCCAAGATATGCAATTAGCAATGATAACTTCCTAGTAATTTGAGCAAGGTAAAAAAAAACCTTTCATGAGTTTCATCATGACTCGTTGCAAAAAAGAATAGGGTTAATGGTGCAAGATGCAGCTTTTATACCTTCATGAATTTAACTCAAATATACTACTATAGTAAGTAGATAATCTTGTTCGTAATTTGTTATAAATGCATGATGCTATTCGAAGGAAACTACGTTCTATACATTATCATTTGTTCGATTAAACTGAACTCCATTGTAAATAACTAGGAAAAAAAATATATCCTATCCTTAACAAATTTATCTTTACTTGATTTGACTTAAAACCCGATATAAAACCAAGAAGGAAAAACTTGGTTTTGGGGTGAGATATCCACATGTATACCGGGAGACCACTCTCTCGCAGCTACTCCTTGGACTTTCTTAGGCGGCATCGAAGTTCAATCGTGAAGGCAGCTTTTACTCTTTCCTCCGGATTTCCACTGTCTCTATTTCGAGGCAAGAAGTCGATCAAAAAGTTGACCACCGGAAGGGATAATAAGACCTCTAAAATCCTAGCTTCTTCGGAGAGAAAAAGGTTTGTAAGCTTAAGGGATAAAGGATCTATAGGATATAATCACGGTGGAAGGATTATGTGTGATCATGGCTTCACAAACATCTATGAAAGCCCTTGGGATATCTTTGCCAATGGAATGGAAGGATTTGGGAGTTTTTCAAACCCAAAGGAGAAATTGAAACATAATAGAAGGGTTTATAGTTGGGGAAAAAGGTGTGTACGGGGTTTAGAAAGGGCTTAGGAGTGTAGAAAAGAAAAAGAACATATGAGGGTAAAACACGAGGTCAAACATGGGACTTATGGTTTTGGGAACGGGGATTAAGGGTTTTTCTCCTCCTAGAGTAAGGTGAATTTTTAAGGGACTTGGCTTTAATGCACCATGGAAAAGGGTTAATCGTACCCCGGAAAAGGCTCAAGTCTACCCCAGAAAAAGGGTTAATGCACCACAGGAAAAGGGGCTTGGGGTTTAAAAACCCGGGGGAGGGGAATCGGAAATTCACAGAAAGGGATATGAGGGGGTGAATGGGGGCTTGATTAGCTCCCCCTTAGGAAGCTTCCACTTCCTTTATCACGTGGCAGGAGGGGGGGGACTGCACGGCAGTGAACGATGTGATGGCAACCAGGACAAACTTCAACAGCAACTCTTCGACAGCGCTAATGGCTTCTCCCTCCACTTTTTGCAGTGGCCGATCCTCCTCATCAATCCCTCCTCCTCTCGGTCGATGGCAGCGACAGCAGGGACTTGGTTCGTTTCCCCAGCCGGTAGCGCGCAACGCCCCCCCCCCCCCCCCCTACCTCGACTCTTTTCCTCATTTATATAAGGGGAGGGGAGGGAATCCTCCTACCCTTGCCTGTCATTATGCATGGAGAGGGCCCTGAGCAAGCTCCAGCAAGGAGCTTGCTGGCCCCCCCCTCTATCACCTAACGGATTACAGCATCACGGCTGAGATCATGCGCCGCCATGAAAGGTGAATTTTTTTTTTTGCTATTTTAATATATTTCATTCTCTCCCCCTTATAAGAATCGAGATGTCCTCATCTCGAGATAAATTGGGGATATTGATGGTTGAGAGTACCTGCATCTACCCAGGTGGCATCCTCTTCGAAATAATCTTTCCATTGGACGAGGCATTATCTCAAGGTTCTAGATCTTAACTATCTCTCCCTAACATCTAAGATCCTATCCGGCCTTAATTCAAGGACTCCTTGACTAGGCATTACAATTTGTTGGTCATCAAGTACATGGTTAGGGTTGGGTATATATTTTTTCAATAGGCTGATATGGAATACATTGTGAACCTTTAGGTTCTCAGGGAGTTGCAATCTATAAGCATTGGGTCCTAGGCATTTGAGGATTTTGTTCAGCCCACAATACCTTGGACTTAGCTTCTTGCAATATCCTAAGGATAGAGAACTCTTTTTAGGGCGTATGCGAATGAAGACCATGTCTCCTTCTTCGAAGACTCTTTCTTGACGCTTCAAATCCGCGTATGCCTTTTGTCTATCCTTGGCCTCTTGTATGTCTTGTCTTATTGCCTTTATTTGATAATCCATCTCTTCCAACATCTGCCTTGACGCTTCAACCCTTAGGGTTGGATGAGAAAAGTGTAGGGGACTTCGACAGTCATGACCATACAATGCTTGGAAAGGGGTCATCTGAATGCTCTGCTAGTACGAAGCATTGTAGGCAAATTCAACCAATGGCAAGTATTGAATCCACTTCTTGGGTTCTCGAGAGCAGTATGCCCTAAGCATATCCTCGATGACTTGATTTACTCGCTCTGTTTGGCCATCTGTTTGGGGATGGTAGGCGGTGCTAAAACAGAGTTGAGTCCCAATAGCTTGAAAGATAGCTCTCCAGAAGTGTGATGTGAAGAGAGAATCTCGATCACTAATGATTCTTCTGGGTAAACCATGTAGCTTGAATATCTCTTTGATAAACAATCTTGCAATGTCGGAGGCTTTATAGATTGTCTTTACTGGAATCAGGTGTGCAACCTTGGTAAGCATGTCAACCACAACCATAATGGAATTGTATCCTCCTTGGACTGGGATAAGGCTACAACAAAATCCATACTGATGAATTCCCATTTCATTTGGGGAATGTCAAGCGGTTGCAGTTTCCCTGGCATCATGACATGTTCGGCTTTGATACATTGGCAAGACAAACACTCAGTGACATATTTGAGAATGTCACCTTTGATCCTCTCCCAATGGTAGCTCTTCCTAACTGCATTAAGAGTCTTAGCATAGCCAGGATGTCCAACGAAAGGGGAATCATGAGCTTCCCATATTATCTTCTGCTTAAGTGACTGGCTTGCTGGTATACACAGCCTTGTTTTGTAGTAGACAAGTCCATTATCAATTGAAAATCCTTGATACTTAGCTTGCAACTTTTGATTCTGCTCCTTGGTAGATATTTCCTTTAGCATTGTTTGGTAGGCCAAATCATGGCACACTTCCTCTCTAGCTAGTTCAAGTATAGGGTTGTTTGGCATAGATACTTTTGTAGCCAGAGATCTGGCCGTTGATGGATTCTGCAAGATTAGGGAATTTAGGAATGCCTTGCGACTGAGTGCATCGGCAACTACATTCTCTTTCCCTGGTCGGTACTTGATTTCAAAATCATATTCCTCCAATACTTCAATCCACCGACGTTGCCTCATGTTGAGCTCATTTCTGGTAAAAATCGATTTGAGACTCTTATGATCGGTTACTAGAGTAAACTTGTTACCCAACAGGTAGTGTCTCCAGAGCATGGATGACAGCTAGTAATTCCAGATCATGCGTGGCATAATTCTTTTCATGACTCTTCAATTTCCTTGAAGAGTATGCTACTGGATGACCTTCCTGCATAAGTACACACCCCAAGGCAAGAATGCTAGCATCTGTTACTACCTTGAACTCTTTATTGAGGTCTGGAAGTTTTAGAATAGGTGTTGATACCAAACATTGCTTCAATCTGTCGAAGCTATTTTATTCAGAAGTTGACCATGTAATGGAAGTCTGCTTCTTTAGTAAATCCGTCAGAGGTGCTGCAATCAAAGCATAGTTTTTGATGAAGACCCTATACCATCCTGTCAATCCAAGAAAGCTGCGTATTTCTTTGACAGATACTGGTGTTGGCCACTCAAGCACATATCTAACCTTGGCTGGGTCTACTGATATTCCTTCTAATGATACTATGAATCCCAGATATTCAATCTGACGCTTGAAGAATGCACACTTCTTCATTTTTGCATACAGCTTATGTGACCTCATTGTCTCAAGGACAATCCGAGGTTGAGGTTCATGATCTTCTTCCTATTTAGAATAGACTAAAGTTTCATCGAAGAAGACAAGCACAAAATCATCAAGATATGGCCTAAAAATGTCCTGCATTAATCTATTGAAGGTGGCAGGTGCATTTGTAAGCCCGAATGACATAATCAGGAACTCAAAGTGCCCATATCTTGTATTGAAGGCCGTGTTTGGGATATCTTCTTTCTTGATCCTTATTTGATAGTAACCTGACCTGAGATCAATCTTGGAGAAGATCTTTGCACCCTGAAGACGATCAAGAAGCTCATCTATTCTAGGAATAGGATACTTGTTCTTGACTGTTGATTGATTCAACCCTCAGTAATCAATACATAGTCGAAGTGTCCCATCTTTCTTTTTCTAGAATAGTACTGGAGCTCCCCACGGTGAATTGCTAGGCCGGATGTAGCCCTGATCTAACAGTTGTTTGAGTTGTTCCTTCAGCTTAATTGCTTATGGTATGGATATTCTATAAGGTCTCTTTGCAATTGGTGCAGCTCCAGGCACTAACCTAATCTTATGATCTACTTTTCTTTGAGGCGGAAGTTCAGTCAATTCTTCAAGGAATACGTCAGCGTATTCCTTTAGCCAAGAAGGTCCTTCATGAGACTCTTGCTTTTGATCTAGCTTGTTGAGTTTGATCAGGTAAACAGGTAATCCTTTTCTGACTCCTTTTATGATCCGAGATACTTTGGCCAATTGGATTCTTGGCACTCCTGCCTCACATTGAGTTGTGACAAATTCCCTTTCAAAGTTTTGAAAAGAAACTTGACCCTTTCCACAGTGAATGTGGGCGTCATTGGGCTTAAGCCAATCCATTCCGAGTAGACACTCATGGATACCTAAATTCATGACTCTGAATTTGACTGAAGTCTTCTTTCCTCCCAGAAAGAATTCCACCTTAGCAGTTTGCCTGGTACAAGTTACCTCACGACCATTTGCCAATTCCACAAGCAGGGCAGGTGCTTCTACTGTGGCTATTCCTAATCTTTTTGCACATGCTGGTGAGATAAAGGAATGTGTACTGCCACAATCAATCAAGGTTTTGAAACCTTTACCTTGATAGTCTAACGGTGTCTGAATCACCGAGAACTGGCGATTCGGCCCTTTCTTGTGTAAAGCGGCGTGGACTGTCGCTCTTTCGAATTCTGCTTCCGTAGTCGGATCTTCCTCTGCTTCTTCTTTGCATCTTTGCCTATTGGCAATGCAGGCGGTTCTTCCTCTTCCATAGGTAGCGGCTCCTTGACCACGGCCTACTCCTTGGAAAGGTGTTTGATGATGTCCTTCGCTGAGCTCGGGACATTGCCTCTTGAAGTGACCGGGTTCGTTGCAGTGGAAACAACGGAGGTTCCGGTCATTACTTTGAGTAGGAACAAAGTTGTTGACGTTATTTGTCCTTGCTTTCTTTCTTTGTCCCTGATTATGACCTTGAACTCTCTTCATTTGAGGTCTGAACGCTCCTCTATTCGGGTCACTATAAGACGAAGTTTTGTTACTCCTTGGTCTAGCTTGCACCTCTTGAATTATAGGCGCTGCTCGAATGAGTGCACCCTGAAGATTTGATGGACGCATAGATTCAAGACGGGTATTTACTGGTGGATTTAAGCCCGCACAAAATTTGGACACCTGCTGCGTCATGTCCATCTATGGCGCATACTTTAAAAGTGAAACGAATCTAGAGTAGTATGCGTCAAGAGTGAGTCCTAGCTATTTTAGCTCATAGAACTTGTTCATTTTCTACGTGCGATATGTAGGTGGTAAGTATCTTCCCTGCACAACTTTCTTTAGCGTCTCCCAGGTAACGGATCCCTTTGAAATCCCTTGATCCCTTCACTATTGCTTCCACCAAAGTCTGACTTCACCGGTGAGCTTTAACTTGGTGAGCATAGCCTGATTGACGGTTGCAGTACCGACTACTTCGAAGTAATCCTCCATGGATTCAATCCAAATTTCAACATCAACCTGAACAAACTTGCCTCTCCCGTCAAACTCGGGTGGCTTTATCTACTTGAGGAGGAACTTCTTCTCCTGGATCACAGCAGTACTTGATGTAGGAGGCGAATTTGGAACCTGTACCTAGGGTTGTGCCTGAATAAAGGTTTTCTTAACGTTATTATATGATAATCGGCGTTAGCTTATCTTTCATTTTTAGTTCAGCTATCTCGTAAACAATGTAGCTACTTATCTTTTTTAACAACTCTTATGCACAGCCAGATATTGATAAAAGAAGTCTTTATTTGTATTTACATGGGCATAGCCCTTTCGAATACAATGTTTCATGTGATGTTAAGCCAATCGTTACATTCAGTTTGGGGAGAACAACGTTGTGTTGCATTTGTCTACAGGAACTGTGTAATAGTAGGGTTTTGGGTCATGGATCTTTAGGAATCGATAAGTCATTGGAAGTTCAGGATACCCTTTCCGTTGGAATCCATACTTCTCATGGCAGCCCAACACTTTAATCCTGTCGGCTGGGATTACACGGGTTACTTCCTCATATACCTATGAGTTCATCTTAACCCTCCGACCTCGGATATGTAAAGTCGAATTTATGTGAGCTTCCACAAAAATGAAAAGCTTCACGACTTTCAAGTCTTCCAACCACTTGATCCTCTTTAGGTTGGTCAGTAGATAAGCAAACCGGTGGGTGGCTATATAGTAGATTCCTGAAGACCCCATCCATCTTTGTTCTATGTATAAAGGTGATGGATTATAAATCTGCTCCAGGATGTTCATCATCCCAATTCTTCATCTGTAAAGCAGAGAATGCATTGCAGTCATAAACATGACCCGAAATACCAAATTTTTTTTCCACGCTTCATAATTCTGCAAGACAGCATTGAAGGTAAGAAAATGTTTAGACACCAACAATTTCTTTACTTCATTTTATTGAGATCTCATAAAAACAATTCCGTTTTTGGTTGGCTCTGATACCAATTGTAATGTGTCTGCTAGTATCATCCACGACACGTCTTAGCAGTCCATCGGAAAGGATGTCTAGAAGCTCCGCCGGGCACTCCCATGGAATGTTACGGGAATTGCGATCTAGGTCTTTCCACGTCTGCCATGTAGCGGAATTATCCTGGCCGTTTCCACTTAGGATCGATCGGAATTAGAGTTTTCCTGACTAGTCATTAACTAACAACAACTAGCGTCGGACCCAAGCGAACTACTTTACACAGAAACGCCAGGTCCGAAGTGGATTCATGCTGCACTTGGTTCAAGGAGAATGGGAAACAAGAGGGATGCAAAGCTCAACCTCTCTGTCATAAGGCATAGTCCCATTCCGCTCCCCTAAACCAACGTAAATTGGTTAAAACATAACTCTAGGTCATCGGTTTCGTTATTCATTTTCTTTTACGATCATCCCGCTGTTCTATGAGAAAAGTTCCCGGCTAACCGGGACCACCCAACCGCAGGACGGACCTATGGCCCATCCTCCGCACTTTCCTCGGTTTGTTTTAGTTATGTAATTATCTAACACATTACTTTGACATGTAACAACCAGGTTCTTTAATTAATCCGTTAAACACTGGTTCCTTCACGTAATCTTATCACGTGACATAGAAAAACAATATCAAACAAGTTCTTTATTAACATATTATCATTGTTATCTTTGAAATACAAGGCGTTCCGCATGTAGGCTTGTCCATAATCTGCCCGAAGGCTATCCAGTAATCCACAGTGATCACTATTCCAAGATTCTACCCATAGACTAGTATGCGGGCCTCGAGATCCCATCCCAAGTCACGTTAGCCTCTTGTGCAGGACTCGGAGGTGAGGGATTTACGGCCACAGCCCCCCTTGGCACTCAAGCATCCTCCTGCTCCAAGTAGAGCTCAACGCAGAGACCTCTCACAGCGAGTTCGGTCCACGTTCCGGGTGCCGTCAAGAACCCCCTTGGTTAGGGTCAGGCAGGCAGTTGGGGGTAACTAAATCTGCCTCTCTCTTCAGGCCTTCATCCTGAAGTATAGGTATTCATTTAATTTGTAATTCATAAATCAAATAGTGCTCTAAAATCTCTAGCAAGCACAATCATTTCCATTAATCGACTATGTTGTTTGGCAAATTCCTAAGGAATTATTCTTTCCTTTTGAGTGTGTCAGCACTCGTTCCAAGGTCTCTTGCAACTTGGCGAGATCCTTTATATTCTGGGTTAGGGCGTACCTTATTAACCCAACTTGGTCAACCCTAAAGTTCATTAGATACTTTAGTTTCTGGTTTATAACTTTCCTTATTTAGAAGGATATCCAAGAATACATCCTTTTGCAAGATAACTTGCGTAAGGATTTGCCATCCTTGTTGAGGGTATTTACCCTTTCTCCTTGTGAATAAATCACAAGAATAAATGACTTCGTACTTGCTGCGCAAGTCCTACGATGAAATAATCCGTTTTAGATTCTTAAAGCTGATGTATGTCGGACCTATAAGGGTCTCTTTTTAAGAGCCTCAGGGACAACCCTAGTTCTTTTACCTTTACGAAATTAATTGACCCTACAATCAGGGAAGGTAGTCAAGTGCTTAAGGTATAAACGTTTCTTTGGTCTTTAAATCATTCCCAAGGCATATTTTACAGCATGGTATTTCTAAATTTAGATTGATTTGGTTATCTTTTGGAAGAAAATATTGATCAACCTCGGTACGATTTGTTATCGTTATGATAATTGATTTTTTTTTCAGTCCTAACTTTATTACTTTGTGGTAGGTAAATTCAATTTAATCTTCATTTTTCCTTGCAAACGAAACTTATGCCAATTAACATTCTTCTCCTTGCCAAGATATGCAATTAGCAATGATAACTTCCTAGTAATTTGAGCAACGTAAAAAAAACCTTTCATGAGTTTCATCATGACTCGTTGCAAAAAAGAATAGGGTTAATGGTGCAAGATGTAGCTTTTATACCTTCAGGAATTTAACTCAAATATACTACTATAGTAAGTAGATAATATTGTTCGTAATTCGTTATAAATGCATGATGCTATTCGAAGGAAACTACGTTCTATACATTATCATTTGTTCAATTAAACTGAACTCCTTCATTGTAAATAACTCAAAAAAAAAAAATCCTATCCTTAAAAAATTTATCTTTACTTGATTTGACTTAAAACCCGATATAAAACCAAGAAGGAAAAACCTGGTTTTGGGGTGAGATATCCACATGTATACCGGGAGACGACCCTCCTGCAGCTACTCCTTGGACTTTCTTAGGCGGCATCGCAGTTCGATCGTGAAGGCAGCTTTTACTCTTTCTTCCGGATTTCCACCGTCTCTCTTTCGAGGCAAGAAGTCGATCAAAAAGTTGACCACCGGAAGGGATGATAAGATCTCTAAAATCCTAGCTTCTTCGGAGAGAAAAAGGTTTGTAAGCTTAAGGGATAAAGGATCTATAGGATATAATCACGGTGGAAGGATTATGTGTGAGGGTGGCTTCACAAACATCTATGAAAGCCCTTGGGATATCTTTGGCAATGGAATGGAAGGATTTGGGAGTTTTTCAAACCCAGAGGAGAAATTGAAAAATAACAGAAGGGTTTATAGTTGGGGAAAAAGGTGTGTACGGGGTTTAGAAAGGGCTTAGGAGTGTACAAAAGAAAAAGAACATATGAGGGTAAAACACGGGGTCAAACACAAGATGAGACTTATGGTTTTAGGCACAGGGATTAAGGGTTTTTCTCCTCCTAGAGTAAGGTGAAATTGTAAGGGACTTGGCTTTAATGCACCCCGGAAAAGGGGTTAATGCACCACACGAAAAGGGGCTTGGGGTTTAAAAACCCAGGGGAGGGGAAATGGAAATTCACAGAAAGGGATATGAGGGGGTGAATGGGGGCTTGATTAGCCCCCCCTTAGGAAGCTTCCACTTGCTTTATCATGTGGCAGGAGGGGGGGACTACACAGCAGTGAACGATGTGATGGCGGCCAGGGCGGACTGCAGCAACAGCTCTTCAACAGCGCTAATGGCTTCTCCCTCCACTTTTTGCAGTGGCAGATCCTCCTCATCAATCCTCTCGATCAAAGGCAGCGACAACAGGGACTTGGTTCATTTCCCCAGCCGGTAGCGCACAACGGCCCCCCCCTACCTCGACTCTTTCCCTCCTTTATATAAGGGGAGGGGAGGGAATCCTCCCCCCCTTGCCTGTCAGTATGCATGGAGAGGGCCCTGAGCAAGCTCCAGCGAGGAGCTTGCTGGCCCCCCCTCTATCACCTAACGGATTGTGGCGTCACAGCTCAGATCATGCACCGCCATGAAATGATTTTTTTTTTCTTTTACTATTTCAATATATTACAGTCACATAGATAACAAATTGTGCCAAGGTGATCTCGATATTACCTTCTAAAAGTTAACGGAATTAATATAAACTTAGAAATACCTATGCTATGAAATATGCATTGGGAATGATTTAAATCCAAGAAACGTTTATACCTTAAATACTTGCCCACATTCCCTGATTGTAGGGTCAATTAAATTGTAAACATAAAAGAACTAGGGTTTGTCCCTGAGGTTCTTAAAGAAAATAATATAAGGAAACCCGAGGTCTGACAAACGTCAGTTTAAAGAAACTAAAACGGATTTTTTCATCGCATATTACGATGCAGGACTTGCACAGCAAGTACAAAGTCATATGGTCTTGTGATTGATTCACAAGAAGAAAGGTTAAATACCCTCAACAAGGATGGCGGATCCTTATGCAAGTTATGTTGCAAAAGGATGTATTCTTTGATATCTTTCTAAATAAGGAAGGTCAAAAACCAGAAACTAAAGTATCCAATGAACTTTAGGGTTGACCAAGTTGGGTTAATAGGGTACGCCCTAACCTAGAATATAAGGGATCTTGCCAAGTTACAAGAAACCTTGGAACGAGTGCTGATGCATTCTAAAGGAAAGAATCATTCCTTAGCAGTTTGCCAACAACAAGATCAATTAATGGAAGTGTTTGTGCTCGCTAGACATTTTAGAGCACTCTTTGATTTATGAATTAAAAATTAAATGAATACATATACTTCAGGTTGAAGGCCTGAAGGGAGAGGCAGCTTCAGTTACCCCCAACTGCCTGCCTGACCCTAACTAAGGGGGTTGTTGACCATGCCGGGAACATGGACCGAACCCGCGGCGAGAGGTCTCTCCGTTGAGCTCTACTTGGAGCAGGAGGACGCTTGGATGCCAGGGGGCGCTCTGGCAGTAAATACCTCGCCTTCTGGGTCCTGCACAAGAGGCTAACGTGACTAGGGATTGGATCTCGAGGCCCGCATACTAGTTTACGGGCGGAAGCTTGGAATATTGATCCCTGTGGATTACTGGATAGCCTTCGGGCGGATTATGGACAAGCCTACGGGTGGAACTCCTTGTATTTCAAAAATAAATATGATGATATGTTAATAAAAAACTTGTTTGATATTGTTTTTCTATGTTAGGTGATAAGATTACGTGAAGAAACCAGTGCGTAACGGTTTAATTAAAGAAGTTGATTGTTACATGTCAAATTAACGTGTTAGATAATTACATAACTAAAACAAATCGAGGAAAGTGCGGAGGATGGGCCATGGGTCCGTCCTACGGTTGGGTGGTTCCGGTTAGTCGGGAACTTTTCTCAAATCTTGAAGAATAGTGGGATGATCGTCAAAGGACACGAACAACAAAAGCGTTGACCTAGAGTCATGTCTTAACCGATTTACGATGTTTTAGGGGAACGGAATGGGACTATGCCTTATGGCAGAGAGGTTGAGCTTTGCATCCCTCTCGTTTCCCATTCTCCTTGAACCAAGTGCAGCGTGAATCCGCTTCGGACCTGGTGTTTTTGCATAAAGTAATTTGCTTGGGTCCGACGCTAGTTGCTGTTAGGTAATGACCAATCAGAAAAACCCTAATTTCGGTCGATCCTAAGTTGGAACGGCCAGAATACTTCCGCTACGTGGCAGACGCAGAAGCCCTAGATCGCAAATACCGTAACATTCCATGGGAGTGTCGGGCGGAACTTTCTAGACATCCTTCCCAATGGACTGCTAAGACGTGTTCTAGATGATCCTAGTGGACACGTTATAGTTGGTATCAGAGCCATGTTAACAACGTAATTGTTTTTATGAAATCTCAATGAAATGAAGTAAAGAAATTGTTGATGTTCAAACATTTCCTTACCTTCAATACTGTCTTGCAGAATTATGAAGCATGAAACAAGTTTTTGGTATTTCGAGTCATGTTTATGACTACAATGCATTCTCCGCTTTATAGACAAAGGATTGGGATGATGAACATCCTGGAGCAGATCTATAATCCATCACCTTTGTACATGGAACAGAGATGGACGGGTGCTTCAGGAATCTACTATATAGCCACCCACCGGTTTGCTTATCTACAGACCAACCTAAAGAGGATCAAGTGGTTGGAAGACCTGAAAGTCGTGAAGCTATTCGTTTTTGTGGAAGTTCACGTAAATTCGACTTTACATATTCAAGGTCGGAGGGTTGAAATGAACTCATATGTATATGAGGAAGTAACTCGTGTAATCCTCGCTGACAGGATTAAAGTGTTGGGCCCCCATGAGAAGTATGGATTCCAACGGAAAGAATATCCTGAACTTCCAATGACTTATCGATTCCTGAAGATCCATTACCCAAAACCTTACTTTTACACAGTTCCTGTAGATAAATGTAATACAACATTGTTCTCCCCAAACTAAATGTAACAATTGATTTATCATCACATGAAATGTTGTATTCGAAAGGGCTATGCCCATGTAAATAAAAATAAAGACTTCTTTTTATCAATGTCTGGCTGTGCATACAAATTGATAGAAAGTTAAGTAGCTACATTGTTTACGAGATACCTGAATTAAAGATGTAATATAAGCTATCATCGATTATTGTATAATAACGTTAAGAAAACCTTTATTCAGGCACAACCCCAGGTACAGGTTCCTAATTTGCCTCTTACATCAAGTACTGCTGTGATCCAGGAGAATAAGTTCCTTCTCAAGCAGATCAAGCTACCCGAGTTTGAGGGGAGAGGCAGATTCGTCCAGGCTAATGCTGAAATTTGGATTGAATCCATGGAGGATTGTTTCAAAGCAGTCGATACTGCACCCACCAATCAGGCTATGCTTGCCAAGCTAAAGCTCACCGGCAAAGCTAGGCTTTGGTGGAAACAATGGCACAGGGATCAAGGGATCACAAAAGGATCCGTTACCTGGGAGAAGCTGAAGAAAGCCGTGCAGGGTAGAAAATGAACGAGTTCTATGAGCTAAAACAACTAGGACTCACTCTTGATGCATACTACTCTAAATTCGTCTCACTTTTAAAGTATGCGCCACATATGGACATGACACAGCAGGTGTCCAAGTTTTGTGCGGGTTTAAATCCACCAGTAAATACCCGTCTCAAATCTATGCGTCCATCAGATCTTCAGGATGCACTCATTCGAGTGGCACCTATAATTTAGGAGGTGCAATCTAGACCAAGGGATAATAAAACTTGGTCTTATAATGACCCGAATAGAGGAGCATTCAGACCTCAAATGAAGAGAGTTCAAGGTCATAATCAGGGACAAAGAAAGAAAGCAAGGACGAATAACGTCAACAACTTTGTTCCTACTCAAAGTAATGGCCGAAACCTCTGTTGTTTTCACTGCAATGAACCCGATCACTTCAAGAGGTAATGTCCCAAGCTTGATGAAGGACATCACCAAGCGCCTTTCCAAGGAATAGGCCGTGCTCAAGGAACCGCTACCTGAGGAAGAAGAAGAACCGCCTGCATTGCCAATAGGCAAATGTGCGAAGGAGGGGAAGAAGAAGATCCGACCATGGAAGCAGAGTTTGAAAGAGCGACAATCCACGCCGCTTTACACAAGAAAGGGCTGAATCGCCAGTTCTCGTTGATTCAGACACCGTCCGACTATCAAGGTAAAGGTTTCAAAACCTTGATTGATTGTGGCAGTACACATTCCTTTATCTCACCAGCATGTGCAAAAAGATTAGAAATAGCCACAATAGAAGCACCTACCCTGCTTGTGGAATTGGCAAATGGTCGTCAGGTAACTTGTACCAGGCAAAGTGCTAAGGTGGAATTCTTTCTGGGAGGAAAGAAGACCTCAATTAAATTCAGAGTCATGAATTTAGGTATCCATGAGTATCTACTAGGAATGGATTGGCTTAAGCCCAACGATGCCCACATTCATTGAGGAAAGGGTCAAGTTTCCTTTTGAAACTCTGAAAGGGAATTAGTCACAACTCAAGGTGAGGCAAGAGTGCCAAGAATCCAGTTGGCCAGAGTATCTCGGATCATAAAAGGAGTCAGAAAAGGATTACCTATTTACTTGATCAAACTCAACAAGTTAGATCAAAAGCAAGAGTCTCATGAAGGACCTTCTTGGCTAAAGGCATACGCGAACGTATTGCCTGAAGAGTTGACTGAACTTCCGCCTCAAAGAGAAGTGGATCATGAGATTAGGTTAGTGCCTGGAGCTGCACCAATTGCCAAGAGACCTTATAGAATGTCCATACCAGAAGCAATCGAGCTGAAGGAACAACTCAAGCAACTATTAGATTAGGGCTACATTCGGCCTAGCAATTCACCATGGGGAGCTCCAGTACTATTCCAGAAAAAGAAAGATGGGACACTTCGACTATGTATTGATTACCGAGGGTTGAATCAATCAACAATCAAGAATAAGTATCCTATTCCTAGAATAGATGAGCTTCTTGATCATCTTCAAGGTGCGAAGATCTTCTCCAAGATTGATCTCTGGTCAAGTTACTATCAGATAAGGATCAAGGAAGAAGATATCCCAAAGACGGCCTTCAATACTGTCAAGAATCGCGTGGTGGAGGGGGTTGCTCAAGATGCTGCGCCGAACACACACAGAATGCACAAGGAGAAGCTCACTCAAGAGACAAGAAGAGAGATGGAGGCCAAAACGTTTTCTTGCTGATTTCTTCTTCTTCTTCCACACACTTCACAATGTACACAAAGTATAGATAAGATACAACATAAAAGGAAAGTGGCCTACTAAGTCAAACAATGCATAACCGACTACACTAGTCGACTGGCGCTATAACTATGCCAGCTGTAAATAGGTGTAACAACCTGAATATAATAAGTAATGAGTCAGTGGCCATGTGAGAGTCATAATGACCACCGACGTGCTAAGTGTAGACGTGTGGACCCATCTAACCAGGCGGTCCATCATCCATGTCCACATGTGTTGAGCTTGCCATCTCAACACTCCCCCTCAAGCTCAACTGCATCTCTGCAACTCCAAGTAAGCTTCGAAACTTTTGAAGCTTCTCTGTACTCAATGCCTTCGTGAAGATATCAGCTATCTGATCCTGTGTGCTGACATACACCAAGTCAATCTCACCTGCTAGTACCTTCTCTCTCACAAAGTGGTAGTGTACCTCAATATGTTTTGTCCTGGCATGGAACACAGGGTTCCTAGCCAACTGTATACTGCTCATGTTGTCACAATAAATGACAACTGGACCTTCCACCTGCACATCCAAATCAGCCAGTAACTTTTGCAGCCATACTACCTCACATGCTGCAATAGCAGCACCTCTATACTCAGCCTCTGTACTCGACAAAGCAACTGTAGATTGCTTTTTGCTGCTCCAAGCAACTGCTGCACTACCAAGAGAGAACATGTATCCGCTGGTAGATCGTCTATCAGACATACTACCAGCCCAATCTGCATCTGTGTATCCAAACACCTGTACGTCTGTACCTGCCTCATAGAAAAGCCCATAATGTAATGTGGACTTCACATATCTCAATATGCGTCTCACTGCATCCAAATGTGGCTTTCTAGGTACTTGCATAAACTGACTCACAAGACCAACAGCATAGCTCAAGTCTGGCCTTGTAATGGTCATGTAGATCAAACTCCCCACTATCCTCCTAAACATAGTAGGGTCTTCTATCTCATCCCCAACATCAGCACTCAGCTTTACATTCTGCTCCAGCGGAACTGAAAGTGGTTTGCATGCAGTCATACCATACTTGGACAACATATCCAAGCCATACTGTCTTTGGAACAGCCATATACCATCATCACATCTGATCACCTCAATGCCAAGGAAGTACCTTAGCTCACCTAAATCCTTCATCTCAAACTTCATCTTCAAATAGCCCTTGACTTCAGCAATCCCACTATCACTATCACCTGTAATAATCAAGTCATCCACATAGATGACTATGATGACCAAACCTGCATCTCCCTTTCTCACATAAAGTGAGTGATCAGCATCAGAAACATAAAAGCCAATATTGACAAGATACTCTCTGATCTTGTCAGACCATGCTCTTGGTGCTTGCTTGAGCCCATAGAGTGCCTTCTTCAACCTGCACACATACGTGGGATGCTCTAAATCTTCATAACCTGCTGGCTGATCCATATACACTTCTTCCTGCAAATCACCATGCAAGAAGGCATTCTTTACATCCATTTGCTGCAACCTCCAACCTTTGGTTGCTGCCAAAGCAATCACACATCTGACAGTTGCCATCCTAGCAACTGGACTGAAGGTTTCATCATAATCTATGCCATATGTTTGGGCATAGCCTTTTGCAACCAGCCTAGCTTTGTACCTGCTAATAGAACCATCTGCATTGTGCTTAATCTTATAAACCCACTTACATCCAATAGCTTTCTTTCCCTTCGGCAATGATACTAGATCCCAAGTCTTATTAGCCTCTAATGCAGCCATCTCCTCATCCATTGCTGCATCCCAATGAGCATGACCAACAGCCTCCTCAAAACATGTGGGCTCAACATCCTCAACTAGTTTCACCATATAAGCATAATGGTGAGCTGCATAACCCTCAAAACCAAATCTTTTAACAGGGTATCTCACCCTGCTAGACCTGCGTACCACTGGATCACTCAATGGAGTCTTTGCATTAACACGTGCTCTCTGCACACCTGGAGTCCTCACTGAAGGAATGCCAAGCTCATCATCCAAGCTCTCTGAGCCACTCGAGTCTCCATCAAGAACTGCATCAATGCCTTCTGACACTTTATTCTTTCCTTTGTCTTTACCTGTAGTGCTACTAGATGCACTCGAAGATGTAGAGGTACTCCTTAGTCTCCCAGACCAAGGACTACTAGATGATGTCTCTGGTCCACTAAGAGTCCGTGATTCTTGCCTTTCAGCCTGCACATGAGTGTCATGATCATCATCAACATCCAATGCATCACCACTAGATGCATACCAACTGCTCATTTCATCAAAGATGACATCCCTGCTCACTCTAAACTTACATGTGACAGGGTTGTAACAGCGATACCCTTTTTGCTCTAAAGAGTATCCAATAAAGATACACTTTTCAGCCTTTGGATCCAGTTTCTTCCGCAACTCATCTGGCACATGAACATACGCAATGCAACCAAATACTTTCAAGTGTGAAACATCAGGCTTCTTACCTGTAAAACATTCTTCGGGAGTCATACCATGAACTGCAGCTGTGGGAGTTCTGTTCATAATATAAACAGCAGTATGAACAGCCTCAGACCAAAAATGCTTAGGCATATTCTTTTCAGCCATCAAGGCGCGTGCAACTTCTGCAATATGCCTGTTTTTCCTTTCTGCAACCCCATTTTGCTGTGGGGTATACCTGCATGTGAACTGTCTCTTTATCCCATGAGACCTCAGAAAATCACTGAACTCATTTGAGAGGTACTCTCCCCCTCCATCTGACCTCAGGCACTTTACTTTCAAGCCTGTTTCTCTTTCAACTGCAGCCTTGAAAGTTCTAAAGTGCTCAAAAGCTTCACTCTTTTCCTTCATAAAATATACCCACAGCTTTCTAGAACAATCATCAATGAATGTGACAAAGTATGAACTGCCTCCAAGAGATACATTTTGTGTAGGCCCCCAAATGTCTGTATGCACAACATCAAGGATATTTCTGCTTACATCTCTGTCATGTGAAAAGGGTTGTCTTGCCTGCTTACCAAACTGACATGCTTCACATACCTTCTGAAATTCTGCAACTTTAAATGTAGGCAAACCTGTAACCAACCCTTTGGACTGCATTAATTTCAGCCTTTGTACATTTGCATGTCCAATGCGTTTGTGCCAAATTTCAATGTCTGCAACAACACCTTTTCCTTTGGCATACATAGCCGCATTCATAGTAGGAATTCCAGCATCTAGAGTGAACATACGTCCAACTCTACTTCCCTTTGCTACCAACCTGCACTTGTCATTGAAGTCTTCTACAAAGCAGCCCTTTGCATTAAATCTGACTTGCAGCCCTTGCTCTACCATTTGACCGACTGACACCAAGTTCTTTGTAATAGATGGTACATGTAATACATCTGAAAGACTCTTTGTCTTACCATCATGCAAGGACAAGGGAACTTTTCCAATGTGTGAAATTGGGTGGCATGAGTCATCACCCGTCTGCACATAACCTGCATTCTGCAAATCCTGCATCTCTCCAAACCATTCTGCATGGCTGGTCATATGATTGGATGCACCTGAATCAACATACCAAACATCTTCATGTGTTCCCTTTCCTGTAACAGCATTCAGCATATGCTGCATAACGAACAAACGTTTATTTTTGTCTTCATTCTGTCGTGAAGACGATGCATAGTTTCCTTGCTGCAACTTACCACTGCGGATATCATCTCTCTTAGCATAACATTGGGCTGCAATATGACCTGTTTTGCCACAGTAGTGGCACACAATACCAGAGTTGTTAGAACCTCTGTTCTGCCATCCACCTCTTCCTCTAAAGCTCCCCTTGCCTCTAAAGTTACCACGACCTCCTGAAACCTGCATATCGCCAAATTGCTGATTCAATCTGTTTTGCTGGTTGTCACTACCACGTCCTGTACCACGGCCTCTTGAAGAGAACCTGCCACGTCCCCTTCCTGAACTGGAGTAGAAAGCTTGGACCTGTTCACCACTTCTTTCAGATGTCTCACTCTGCATGTTGATCTCTTCAGTGATCATAAGGGGGACCAATTCATCGAAATCTGGAAATGGCTTTCTGACATATACGGAAGTTACAAAAGACTTCCAAGCCTTTTCATTGTTAAGTCCACCCAAGGTAGACGACACCAAATCATCATCATCGGGCATTGCATCAATCACTGCCAATGCATCTGCAATGCTTCTTACTTTCAGTGCATACTCATTGATAGACATCTTCCCTTTCTTCAATGTATTCAACTCTTGCTTGAGTTGAATCTTTCGTGCCTTTGTATTTACAGAAAACATACTTTCAAGTATGGTCCAAGCTGCATATGCATTCTCTGCATTTCTAATGTGTCCCAGCATGTTATTGTCAATTACTGCAGACAACCAATACATGACCTTCTTGTCTTTTGCATTCCATTCCTTTCGTGCCTTTGTCTCTTCTGCAGTTGGAGGATCACTCACCTCCGGCTCCTTTTCTTCACCTGAAACGAACTCGTAGAGGCCTTTTCCAATAAGGAAGTTCGTGACACGAAACTTCCATGATGGGTAGTTGTTCTTGTCGAGCTTCTCAATGATGGGGCTTCCACTGTTCTCTGCCATTATCACAAAACTAATACCAAACAGCAAGCAAATCTTCTGCAACCCTTGACCTGTAGTGCACAGCAATACACCAGACAGCCTTTTTTACTGTCTGCTCAACAATACATGCAATCTGCAACCAGTTTGCAGATAAACCTTGTGTTTACTCACTGATAAACACCTTTGAACTTACAGATCTGAAATCTGTAACCTGCGCATCCACGTTCGGTCAATATAGTCGAAGTCACAGTGTACCCCGAAACTACTGTCCGCAACCTTGCGGCTCTAAAACGGGCCCTGAAACGGCCTCAAATGCCCAAAATCTCTGCAGAATATACAGCGCTCTTCGCGCACACCAAATCTCACTGCAATCTGAGATTTTTGCTCTGCCCTGCTTCCGGTGCCTCCACAGGCACTATCCAAGAGAAGGAGTGGAAGAATGGGAGAGATTCTTACCCGTAGCTTGCTTGCTCGAACCTTGCTTCTTCTCCTTCACTTCAACCTTCGAAAATCAGCCTCTCTCAATGGCGCGGCTCTGATACCATGTCAAGAATCGCGTGGTGGAGGGGGTTGCTCAAGATGCTGCGCCGAACACACACAGAATGCACAAGGAGAAGCTCACTCAAGAGACAAGAAGAGAGATGGAGGCCAAAAAGTTTTCTTGCTGATTTCTTCTTCTTCTTCCACACACTTCACAATGTACACAAAGTATAGATAAGATACAACATAAAAGGAAAGTGGCCTACTAAGTCAAACAATGCATAACCGACTACACTAGTCGACTGGCGCTATAACTATGCCAACTGTAAATAGGTGTAACAACCTGAATATAATAAGTAATGAGTCAGTGGCCATGTGAGAGTCATAATGACCATCGACGTGCTAAGTGTAGACGTGTGGACCCATCTAACCAGGCGGTCCATCATCCATGTCCACATGTGTTGAGCTTGCCATCTCAACAAATACAAGATATCGACACTTTGAGTTCCTGGTTATGTCATTCGGGCTTACGAATGCACTTGCTACCTTCAATAGATTAATGCAGGACATCTTTAGGCCATATCTTGATGATTTCGTGCTTGTCTTCTTCGATGACACTTTAGTGTATTCTAAACAGGAAGAAGATCATGAACCTCAATTGCGGATTGTCCTTGAGACAATGAGATCACATAAGCTATATGCAAAAATGAAAAAGTGTGCATTCTTCAAGCGTCAGATTGAATATCTGGGATTCATAGTATCATCAGAAGGAATATCAGTAGACCCAGCCAAGGCCAGAGATGTGCTTGAGTGGCTAATACTGAAGAACCATGAAAAGAATTATGCTACGCATGATCTGGAATTACTAGTTGTCATCCATGCTCTAAAGCTTTGGAGACGCTACCTGTTGGGTAACAAGTTTACTCTAGTAACCGACCATAAGAGCCTCAAATGGATCTTTACCCAGAACGAGCTCAAAATGAGGCAACATTGGTGGATTGAAGTGTTGGAGGAATATGATTTTGAAATCAAGTATCGTCCAGGGAGAGAGAACGTAGTTGCTGATGCACTTAGTCTCAAGGAATTCCTAAATTCCCTAATCTTGCAGAATCCATCAACGGCCAGATCTCTAGCTACAAAAGTATCTATGCCAAACAACCCTATACTTGAGATAGCTAGAGAGGAAGCATGGCATGATTTGGCCTACCAAACAATGCTAAAGGAGATCTCTACCAAGGAGCAGAATCAAAAGTTCCAAGCTAAATATCAGGAATTTTCCATTGATAATGGACTTGTCTACTATAGAACAAGGCTGTGTATACCAGCAAGCCAGTCACTTAAGCAGAAGATAATGTGGGAAGCTCATGATTCCCCTTTCGCAGGACATCCTGGCTATGCTAAGACTCTTAATGCAGTTAGGAAGAGCTACCATTGGGAGAGGCTCAAAGGTGACATTCTCAAATATGTCATTGAGTGTTTGTCTTGCCAACGTATCAAAGCCGAACATGTCATGATGCCAGGGAAACTGCAACCGCTTGACATTCCCCAAATGAAATGGGAATTCATTAGTATGGATTTTATTGTAGGCATACCCCAAGTCCAGGGAGGATACAACTCCATCATGGTTGTGGTTGACATGCTTACTAAGGTTGCACACCTCATTCCAGTAAAGACAAACTATAAAGCCTCCGACATTGGAAGGTTGTTTATCAAGGAGATATTCAAGCTACATGGTTCACCCAAAAGAATCATTAGCGATCGAGATTCTCTCTTCACATCACACTTCTGGACAGCTATCTTTGAAGCTATTGGGACTCAACTCTATTTTAGCACCGCCTACCACCCCCAAATGGATGGCCAAACAGAGCAAGTAAATCAAGTCATCGAGGATATACTTAGGGCATACTGCTGTCGAGAGCCAAAGAGGTGGATTCAATACTTGCCATTGGTTGAATTTGCCTACAGTGCTTCGTACTAGCAGAGCATTCAGATGACCCCTTTCCAAGCATTGTATGGTCATGACTGTCGAAGTCCCCTAGACTTTTCTAATCCAACCCTAAGGGTTGAAGCGTCAAGGCAGATGTTGGAAGAGATGGATGATCAAATAAAGGCAATAAGACAAGACATACAAGAGGCCAAGGATAGACAAAAGGCATACGCGGATTTGAAGCGTCAAGAAAGAGTCTTCGAAGAAGGAGACATGGTCTTCATTCGCGTACGCCCTAAAAAGAGTTCTCTATCCCTAGGATATTGCAAGAAGCTAAGTCCAAGGTATTGTGGGCTGAACAAAATCCTCAAATGCCTAGGACCCAATGCTTATAGATTGCAACTCCCCGAGAACCTAAAGGTTCACAATGTATTCCATATCAGCCTATTGAAAAAATATGTACCCAACCCTAACCATGTACTTGATGACCAACAAATTGTAATGCCTAGTCAAGGAGTCCTTGAACTAAGGCTGAATAGGATCTTAGATGTTAGGGAGGGACAATTAAGATCCAGAACCTTGAGAGAATGCCTCGTCCAGTGGAAAGATTATCCCGAAGAGGATGCCACTTGGGTAGATGAAGGCACTCTCAACCATCAATATCCCCAGTTTATCTCGAGATGAGGACATCTCGATTCCTCTAAGGGGGAGAGAATGTAATATATCAAATATATATTTCAAATTTCTCCTTCTCGCGCGGCAGCGCATTGAGCTGGAAGGGTAGAGGGGGGATAGAGGAGCCAACAAGCTCCTCACTGGAGCTTGCTCGGCTCCATAAGCATGCGGATGGACACGTCGAGGGGAGAGGATTCCATCCCCTCCCCTATAAATTTGAGGGTGGGCGGAAGAGACAGAGGAGGCTGTGAGAGAGTAGGACGAAGCCATCGCCCTGTTTGTGCTGCTACCGAAGGAGGAGGAAGGAGAGTCGCCACATTAGTTTGTTGCAGTCGACGAGAGGGAGTGTGAAGGACCGAGGGAGAATGACCGAGTTGGAGGCTGCCGTATCGTGAAGCTGCGCCAACTGTACTTTGTGGAAGAAGGGAGGGATAACCACTCGTCGCCGCCTGCACACTCCCACCCTTCCTTCCCTCCCTCGTGGTCGCCGTCGAGATTTCTTTCCCCCCACATGGCTCCTAATCCCCCCGAGAAGCTTCAAGAAGCTTCTTGAAGCTTCTAAGGGGGGCTCCTCTAAGCCCCCCTTCCTATACTTATATCCCTTCTACTCTTTCATCTTCTTTCCCCCCCCCCCCCCCCCCGGGTTTTGAAAAAACCCTCAAGCCCCCCTTCCTATACCCTTCCCTTACCCTTTCATCCCCTCCCGAATTCACCCCCTTGGAAATCCTCTCACCCCGCCCCGGTCTTAAACCCTTAACCCCTTCCCGTGGGGCCATTAAACCCCCACACCCCTTGGCCTCATAACCCACAAATCCTCCCCCCCGTGCCTAAATCTATAAGTCCCTTCTTGTGTTGAAACCCCGTGTTTTACCCCCCCTCATATTCCTTTTTTCTTAACACACCCCCAGCCCCTTTCTAAACCCCCGTGTCCCCTGTTTCCTTACACGCCTTTTTCCCCGTGCTATAAACCCTTGTGTTATCTTTCAAATTTTCCCCTTGGGTTTGAAAAACCCCTAAGTCCTTTCACTCCCGTGCCCAAAGATCTCCCAAGGGCCTTCATATATGTTTGTGAAGCCACACTCACACATAACCTTTTTCACCGTGATTATATCCTATAGACCCTTTTTCTCTTAGGCTTTGTAAACCTTTCCCTCTCCAAAGAAGCTAAGATCTTAAAGGTCTTGTTACCCCTTTCTCATGGTCAATCCCTTAATGATTCCTTGACTTGAAACGGAGAAGGGGAATATTGAAGCGACGGTGAATTGCGGAAAGGAGTGTAAAGCTATTTCCACGTTCGAGGGACTGCGATGCCGCCTAAGAAAGTCCAAGGAGTAGCTCCGGGAGGGTCATCTCCCGGTATCCATGTGGATATCTCACCCCAAAACCAAGTTTTTTCTTCTTAAATTTTATATCAATTTTAATTCAATCATGCAAGATGAATTGTTAGGGACAAGATATATTTTGTCCTAGTTATTTACGAAGAATGAATTTAGTTTAATTGAACATGCAAAATGGATAATGCATAAAACATACTTTCCTTCAAATAGCATCATGCATTGAAACGAATTACGAGCAAGATTATCTACCCACTATAATAGTATATTTCGGTTAAATCTTGAAGGTATAAAAACTGCATCTTTCACCATTAACCCCTATTCTTTTTTTGCAACGAATCTTCATAGAAGGTGAAATTCATGAAAGGTTTTTTTACGTTGCTTAAACTCTAGAAGTTATCATTGCTAACTGCATATCTTAGCAAGGAAAAGATTGTTTATTTGGCATGAGTTTTGTTCGCAAGGAAAAAGGAAGTTAATTGAATTTGCCTAACCTTAAAGCAATAAAGTTTAGGACTGAAAAATCAATTGTCACATAGATAACAAATTGTGCCGAGGTGATCTTGATATTACCTTCTAAAAGTTAATCTAATTAATATAAACTTAGAAATACCTATGCTGTGGAATATGCATTGGGAATGATTTAAATCCAAGAAACGTTTATACCTTAAATACTTGCCCACCTTCCCTGATTGTAGGGTCAATTAAATCATAAACGTAAAAGAACTAGGGTTTGTCCCTGAGGTTCTTAAAGAAAATAATATAAGGAAACCCCAGGTCTGACAAATGTCAGTTTAAAGAAACTCAAACGGATTATTTCATCGCATATTACGATGCAGGACTTGCACAGCAAGTACGAAGTCATATGGTCTTGTGATTGATTCACAAGAAGAAAGGTTAAATACCCTCAACAAGGATGGCGGATCCTTACGCAAGTTATCTTGCAAAAGGATGTATTCTTTGATATCTTTCTAAATAAGGAAGGTTAAAAACCGGAAACTAAAGTATCCAATGAACTTTAGGGTTGACCAAGTTGGGTTAATAGGGTACGCCCTAACCCAGAATATAAGGGATCTTGCCAAGTTGCAAGAAACCCTAGAACGACTGCTGATGCTGATGCCAGGAGGCATATTTTATGGTGGATTCTGCAAACTTTGATGACTGGGGCTCATACACAAAGTGGGTTCTTTGTGCGAGAAGTTGATGGGGACGCCTATCCTTTTCGGGCATTTCATTAATTTAGTGTATACATGGGTGATTCCATAGCGGGTAATTCCGTAAAATACATATTAAATTAATAAATTTTTATGAGTTTAGAGTGCACAGTCATAATAAATTAAGGTTAGGATTGATTTCTAACCAGTTGATTTATTTATGTAGCTGAAGACTGCTAGGTATTCACTTTTGTCGGTTTAATTGTATTATTTTACTAACGATTGTGAATGCTTTAGTTGATGTGTAGAGATAGCAATAGTGGGGGAGGAAATCATTGGAGGATAGCGAGTATTCGATTTATCATTTATATTTTGATGGGCGCATACCTTTGGCATGGCACCTATATTTTGTCACGCCTATTTATTGAGGCGTTGGATATTTATTATTATTTTCTATGCGCATGGGTGCATGATTATGTTATTTGTACTTGGACATTGTATTAGGCATGCCAGACTCTTTGGGCACCGTCCATTAGCTTTACTCCTATTTTGTGCTAAAGCAAACTCAAAAGCTAAAAGCTTGCTATTTTGTAATTTGGGCTATTATTTGAGCTTGAAGATGATTAATACATAAAATACATGCTTTGTGGAGCGCTCACACAAGGCATGGGGGGATATTGCACCCAATTGGTCTCTTGTTCATGTCGTTCATGCTTTTTACCTTGAATTTTGTGCAAAAAGTAGAGTTCTATTGTTCTTGGGGACCTTCCGGCATTCACTACGTGAGCGTACAACGTCCGATCTGCGCACCAGTGGTATTAGAGTGAAGCTGAGATCAAGAGCTTCCAATCGCTATCCATCTTGTACGAAGGCGGAGCTCCTGGAACGATCGGGCTCTACGGTCAATTTCGTCGCAAACGGTCGATACGAGTGGATTCCTGGCGATCAAGAACCTCTGTTTCCATCATCTGACTGCGAAGGACCAGCTTGTAGAGGCGGAGGACCACTCCTACATCCTCTTTTTCAAGTCGTGGAGTTTCAGAGAGATAAGTCTTCTAATCACAAGTTTAAAAGCTTAATTAAGCTTCAAAATCTTAATAAGCTTAGCTTAAGCTTAAAGAAGCTTAAACATCCACGAAAATTCAGTGGGAGGTATCTGAATATCTCCAAAATTTGCGCGGCCTGAGAAAAAATGCCCCCCCCCCACGATTCGCCGTTTTCAGTAAGATTAAGCTTACAAGCTTAATCACTTAAGCTCCAAGTCAGTTAAGCCTTACAACTCAGCAAGTACTGCAAGTCTGCAAAGTTCAAGTTCTGCAAGTATTCTAAGTCTAAATCCTGCAAGTCAGATAAATCAAATAAGTTTTGTAAGTCTTCATACTCTGCAAGTCACATAAGTCTGCAACTCTGCAAGTCAGACAAGTCATCTGAAGTCAAAACTGACTTTTGTTCAAAAATCATAGAAGGGTTGTTCCTGCGCAGAAACTCCGAACTGCAAAGTTGTTCATTGAAAGGTACTCTACGCATACACAGGTTTGCTAAAGCATTTTCAGCACACGCAGAAGGATAAAACATAGATTTTTCAAAGATTACAAATCCCGCAATAGTCAAAGACGAAGATTGTGAAAGCCACACCCAAAAACATATAAGCCTTGTATTCCCGATCTTGAGCTACGCTCATCCCGCTAACTTGATTTTGAGAGTGAGAGGTCTTTTGAGTTTTGCAGGATTTCGGAATCACATATGGATGATTTAATGGCTGAAGGTGACCTACCTGAACCTACGATGGAGCAAAAGCTGGACTTAATTATGATGCAATTGGATGAAGAACGATTAGCTAGGCAAGCATTGCAAGTTCAATTGGAAAATTTACAAAGATCGACTACCGACAAAGAGGAACCTCAATCTGAAGACCTTATCCGACATACCATCGATGCGACTCTCAAAGCTCAATCTATCCGCAAGGAATCAAAGATAAGTAAAAGAAATTTCAAATTCCATACTTTCAATGGCACTCGAGAGGGAAAAATTGTTCTTACATTCATTAGTCAGATTGATGACTACTTTCATGAGGAAACCTATGCAGAAAAATATAAAATCAAGTGTGTCACTAATCATTTAGTGGATAGAGCATCTCTTTGGTGGATTGTGGTTCGTAAAAGTATAGATTGTCCCGCTACCTGGGAGAATTTCAAGAAGAAGTTTATGCAGAATTTCCTTCCTCCACAATTTCATGAAAAAGCCATAAAGCAATGGGATCTTCTTCAGCAACAAGATCGTGAGTCTATTCCTCAGTACACCAAACACTTTTGGAATGCATTACTCCAGTTACGCATGCTTGAAGACGTACCTGAAGCGACACACAAGTGCAAGTATATGTCTGGACAACTTGGGCATTACTATGCTGAAGTTAATATGTTCAAGCCTGCAACTCTTGAAGACGCAATTTCATTAGCTCACGACACTGAAGACAAGCTGCGAGGAAGAGATAGACGCCCATAGCAATTCCAAGCCAATGGTAATTATGGATCTAAGCAATTCAACTCAAATTTTAGAAGATTTAATCAAGGTCATTTTCCTTCATCATCTTTCCGTAAAAATTGGGCAAAACCACTTGCTTTACCATCCAATACCAACCAAAACCCTAAGCCTATTCCATAGCCAAATCCTAATGTACCTAGACTTCCTGCCATTGCAAACAATGTAACTAAAGCCAAGCCAATAGTATGTTATAAATGCCACCAACCTAGACATTTAGCAGCAAATTGTCATTCGAAGAAGCCACCTTTCCATATCAACTACCTTGGAGCAATGGAAGAAGACGAACATGAAGAAATGCCTGATTTCACGGAAGATGAGGACGACATTACTCCTCCTTTGGATACTTTACCAGGTATGCCAACTCCACATTCTTTATTGACTATGAAATGTTTAGTGCATGGAAAGGAAAAGATTATTTTGCATGATAACGGTAGTACTCATGATTTTATTTCTGCAAAGCTAGTAAAAGAATTGAAATTACAGACTGTACCTACGCATTATCACATCAAAGCAACATTCTTAGGCACTAGGTATAATGGTACACAGGAAGTGCATGATTTAGAAATTCAAATTGGTGAATACATTTAAAGAAAAAAATTTCTAGTTGTACCACTACAATCCAGTGACATTATTTTAGGTATGCCTTGGCATCATCAACATAATCCAGATATAGATTATTCCACACATTCAATTAACAAAACATATTACATTGTATGGTATGCATGCATCTAATGCTTTTCCACTGCTTTCGCATACTCAAGCTAAACGTGCATTACGCAAAAGTAGTAAATCTTATCTCATTTGGGTGAACGAATTGCAAGTTAAAGAAAATCATATGCATCCTAGGCATAAAGAATTTCTTGCACATTTAAAAGACTATTTTGCGGAAGATCTACCACTTGGTTTACCTCCTTCACGTCCAGAAGACCATAAAAAAGATTTGATTCCTGGTACCCAACCACCTTGTAAAGCACCATATAGGCATAACCACATAGAGCAAAAAGAAATTCAAAGTCAAGTTGAGGAATTACTAAATAGAGGATTGATTAGACCTAGTAGTTCTCCATTTGGTGCACCTATTCTATTAGTAAAGAAAAAGAATAATACCTATCGTATATGCATTGACTATCAAGCTTTAAATAAGATCAATGTAAAGAATAGGTATCCAATTCCTAGAGTCGATGACCTTATGGATAAACTGCAAGGTTTTGCCATATTTAGTAAAATAGACATTAAATCTGGTTATCATCAGGTGAGACTAGATAAGTCAGACATATTCAAGACTGCATTTAGGACACAGTTTGGTCATTATGAATTTTTAGTGATGCCTTTTGGATTGACTAATGCACCTGCTACATTTAGTAGAATGATGAATCGTATATTTTTGAAATATTAATATTGTGTTATTGTCTTCTTTGATGATATTTTGGTGTTTAGTCAAAATGAGAAAGAACATTACGAGCATTTATCATTGGTTTTCAAGTTATTAAAAGATAATCAATTGTATGCAAATCCCGAAAAGAGTGAGTTCTTTAAAACAAAAATTGAGTATTTAGGTCATATTGTATCATCTGATGGAATTAAAGTTGACCCTAAGAAAATAGATGCAATATTGAATTGGCCTGTACCTAAAAATGTGTATGAGTTACGATCATTCCTAGGTCTTGCTAGTTTCTATAGGAATTTTGTGCGTAATTTTTCATTACTTGCTTTACCATTAACCAAACTTCTGAAGAAAGGTATTGTTTATCATTGGTCTGATAATCAACAGAAATCCTTTGACTTATTGAAACATGCATTAACCCATGCTCCTGTACTACAGTTGCCTGATTTTGATAGACCATTCTTTTTAGTAGTGACTGATGCTAGTGGATCACGAATAGGAGCCGTACTTATGCAGGATAATCATCCCATAGCCTATTCGAGTTGTAAGCTGAAACCCTCCGAACTGAAATATTTCACATATGACAAATAATTATTAGTTGTTTTACAAGCCTTAAGACAGTGGAAACACTACTTAATGGGCTCTAAATTTATGATTAAGACCGATCAGCAAAGTATTAGACATTTACTTAGCCAACCTCAAATATCTGACCGACATATCAAATGGGCATCCTTTATTCAGAGTTTTCATCCTATCATTCAATATCAACCCGGTAAAGAAAATGTAGTGGCTGATGCATTAAGTAGAAGACCTCCCATTCATAATATTTCTGTTATATCATTTGATTCTTTGATTGCTATGAAAGATACTTATCATCAGGATATTACTTTTCATGCTGATTGGAATAAATTAGTTCAAAATAACTTAATTCCTATTGATTCATTATCTTATAATGATGGATTTATGTTTTATGAAAAGAGATTATGTGCTACAATTCCATTCAAATCTTTTGTTTTGAATGAGATTCATTGTCCTTCATATCAAGGTCATAGAGGTATCATATCTACTTTACGTACATTAACTGAAGATTTTTATTGGCCGCATATGGACACTGATGTATCTAACTTTGTTTCTGAATGTTTGATTTGTCAAAGAGTTAAGAGACATCATGGTAAATAGTATGGATTACTTATGGCTTTATCTATTCCATCGAGACCATGGGAACAAATTTCTATGGATTTTATTACTGGTTTACCTAATACTAAATCTAACCATGATATGATTTGGACAGTACTAGATAGCTTTAGTAAACAAGCATATTTCATTCCATGTAAGAAAACTTTAACAACATCACAGGCAGCACAATTGTTTTTGAAAATTGTTTTCACTAACCATGGATTACCAAAAGTTATTATTTCTGACCGTGATTCTAGATTTTTTAACAACTTTTGGATTTCTCTGTTTGCTAACCTTGGCACCAAAATTGATTTCTCATCTACATTTCATCCTGAAACTAATGGACAAACAGAAGCTACTAATTGCACTATTTTAGATCTTTTACATGCTTATACTATTTCTAAACCACAGACATGGAATACACATTTGCATTTATTACAGTTTGCATATAACAATACACCACACACATCTACAAAGAAAGCACCGTTTGAAGTGATTTATGGTTATAGATTATCTACACATGTTGCATCTTTGTCAAATAGAATCCAGAGTGCTGATGATATTGCTAGTATGCATAATACAATTTTTGATGAGGTTAAAGACATGATTGCCAAAGCCCAGCAATCATATACCAAGCAAGCCAATAAGAAAGGACAAGCAATGAATTTCAAAGTTGATGACTATGTTTGGTTCAGAATAGAAAAACGTAGACTACAAAGTGTAGATAGGCATCCAGTTGTCAAATTAGCCTCTAGATTCTATGGACCATTTAGGATCATTCATAAAATTAATGACAATGCATTCAAGTTAGAATTACCACATCACTGGAAAATTCACAACACATTTCACATTAGTTTATTAAGACCCTTTAGAGGCCAATTACCTATACACCCTGTTTATGAAAACCCACCTTTGTTAGAGAAAGAGACGGAAATACTTGAACCTGAAGCTTAATAGACACTGCTTTTATGACCACTGGAACTGGCCGAAGATATTCTAGATATCTAGTTAAATTTAAGAACCATCCTGTAGAGGAAGCCCAACGGATGCACGCTAGAGACTTAAATGCTTTCCCCACTCTGTAAGCTCCACATTGAGCTAATAGCAATTGAGGTCAATTGCTATCCCACCTCGGGGGTATGATGCCAGGAGGCATATTTCACGGTGGATTCCGTGAGGTTTTACGGTGGATTCCGTAAACTTTGATGACCGGGGCTCATACACAAAGTGGATTCTTTGTGCGAGAAGTTGATGGGGACGCCTATCCTTTTCGGGCATTTCATTAATTTAGTGTGTACATGGGTGATTCCATAGTGGGTGATTCCGTAAAATGCATATTAAATTAATAAACGTTTATGAGTTTAGAGTGCACACTCATAATAAATTAAGGTTAGGATTTATTTCTAACCAGTTGATTTATTTATGTAGCTGAAGACTGCTAGGTATTCACTTTTTTCGGTTTAATTGTATTATTTTACTAACGATTGTGAATGCTTCAGTTGATGTGTAGAGATAGTAGCAGTGGCGGAGGAAAGCATTGGAGGATAGCGAGCATTCGATTTATCATTTATATTTTGATGGGTGCATACCTTTGGCATGGCGCCTATATTTTGTCACGCCTATTTATTGAGGCATTCGATATTTATTATTATTTTGTATGCGCATGGGTGCACGATTGTGTTATTTGTACTTGGACATTTTATTGGGCATGCTAGACTCTTTGGGCACCGTCCGTTAGCTTTATTCCTATTTTGTGCTAAAGCAAACTCAAAAGCTGAAAGCTTGCTATTTTGTAATTTGGGCTATTATTTGAGCTTGAAGATGATTAATACATAAAATACATGCTTTGTGGACCGCTCACACAAGGCATGGGGGGAGATTGCACCCAATTGGTCTCTTGTTCATGTCATTCATGCTTTTTACCTTGAATTTTGTGCAAAAAGTAGAGTTCTATTGTTCTTGGGGACCTTATGGCATTCACTACGCGAGCATACAGCATCCAATCTGCGCACCAGATGCATTCAAAAAGAAAGAATCATTCCTTAGCAGTTTGCCAACAACAAGATCAGTTAATGGAAGTGTTTGTGCTTGCTAGAGATTTTAGAGCATTGTTTGATTTATGAGTTACAAATTAAATGAATATCTATACTTTAGGTTGAAGGCCTGAAGGGAGAGGCAGCTTCAGTTACCCCCGAATGCCTGCTTGACCCTAACCAAGGGGGTTGTTGACCATGCCGGGAACGTGGACTGAACCCGCCGCGAGAGGTCTCTCCGTTGAGCTCTACATGGAGCAGGAGGACGCTTGGGTGCCAGGGGGGCTCTGGTTGTAAATCCCTCGCCTTCCAGGTCCTGCACAAGAGGCTAACATGACTCGGGATTGGATCTCGAGATCCGCATACTAGTTTACGGGCGGAAGCTTGGAATAGTGATCCCTGTGGATTACTGGATAGCCTTCGAGCGGATTATGGACAAGCCTATGGGCGGAACTCCTTGTATTTCAAAAATAAATATGATGATATGTTAATAAAGAACTTGTTTGATATTGTTTTTCTATGTCACGTGATAAGATTACGTGAAGAAACCAGTGCTTAACAGTTTAATTAAAGAAGCTGATTGTTACATGTCAAATTAAGGTGTTAGATAATTACATAACTAAAACAAATCGAGGAAAGTGCGGAGGATGGGCCATGGGTCCGTCCTACGGTTGGGTGGTCCCGGTTAGCCGGGAACTTTTCTCAAATCTTGAAGAATAGCGGGATGATCATCAAAGGACATGAACAACAAAAGCGTCGACCTAGAGTTATGTCTTAACCGATTTACGTTGTTTTAGGGGAACGGAATGGGACTATGCCTTATGGCAGAGAGGTTGAGCTTTGCATCCCTCTCATTTCCCATTCTCCTTGAACCAAGTGCAGCGTGAATCCGCTTCGAACCTGGTGTTTCTGCGTAAAGTAGTTCGCTTGGGTCCGATGCTAGTTGCTGTTAGGTAATGACCAATCAGAAAAACCCTAATTCCGATCGATCCTAAGTGGGAACGGCTAGAATACTTCCGCTACATGGCAGACGCGGGAAGCCCTAGATCTCAAATCCCATAACATTACATGGGAGTGCCAGGCGGAACTTTCTAAACATCCTTCCCGATGGACTGCTAAGACGTGTTCTGGATGATGCTAGTGGACACGTTACATGATAGTTGTACTTGCATTGATGATGAATGTACTTACTATTTTGAGATATATATTTGCGAAAACAGTAGCTACATACTCATTTCCTTTTCTCATAAAGTCATTTTTAGCACCTATCACATTGTCCTCTCCATCTTCCATTAACTGCTCTTCATCTTCAAATATTGCTCGTGAAAGCATGTTAGCCATAGCATTTTCTCTACCTGTAATATGCTGAAAAGCACGTTAAGTGACTTTATATATGCAATCCATGGTAACTGCACTATGAGTGGTCGTATCAGTCCATAAAGCAAAGGGTAACATTCTTGGCCACTCTTTCATCCGGCCCTTGCATGACTGTGCTAATGCCTTAATGATAGGTTGATGACCTCTTTCACTTTTGCCATTCCATCAAGATTTTAGATTGAAGTGAAAGCTAGCTTAATACCCAATTGTGGAAAGAAGTCACAAGCCTCATTTGCATCCAATTCTCCTCTATCTACAACCACTTTACCAACATAACCATGCCTATAAAAGACTTCTTCGAATAAGAACCTATAAACTACTTGAGTAGTTTTTGTACTAAGAGCTCAGACTTTCCACTTGATTTGTCTAGTCTTCTTGTGCAAGCACAATATATCTCATATTCCATAAACCTGTAGGCATGGTAACCAAATCAACTGCCCATTTGTAATGCATAGACAATGGATAGGTTGGTTTACCATGGAATACATCTGACAGTCACTACATGATTCCACATAATGCTTCACATCTTTATACACATTTTGCCACCAATACTTCCCTTTGATCTTGGAAAATATGCCCCAAAATTCTCTATGTCCAACCCATAAACTTTCTGAAACTCCTGCATCACCTATATTTGAGAAGCTCTATCTCCCAATACAGGTACTCGAGCTTCTCTCTTTTTCTTTGCATGCTTCCATAAATATTAGTCTTTCAAGAAAAAGCCATAAGATTTTCCTTTAGTCCTTTTGAATTCAGCTTCAGATCACTCAGCCTTCTTTGTCCATAAGACTGAGATATTGGTCTAGTTTTAGCCAATCATCCTCATACCAAGGTATGAATTGCCATCTTCCCTATTCGTGAGTCATAGGCCATATCACTTCGGTATGCACATGAATTCATGCAAAGGAGTAGCTTAAAATTATTCCTATTATTATAAATTGGCATTCTGAATGTTCCTTTTAGCCCAACTTAGTTGTATACAGCATATTTGTTGATAGCGCAATTACAAAAAGCAACTACACAAGGGTTATGAATGGTATAGTCACTAAAGAAACCACATTAGAAGATTGTGCATAGAAGTGCTAGGTTAAAGCATAGTCAAGGGTTATAACTAGCATAATTTCCAAATCAATATGAAATTAAGAATCGGGACTAGAAGGTTCTAGTTTGAAGTTTGGATACTTCCAAAGTACTTAGCCTAAGATCCCAAACATTAAGAAAAACTAGATTCTAGCTCAATGCCAGGCTTGTCACAGTCTTGTTACTTGAAATCATCTCGCACTTATCTCACTAGATTTTATCGTTGTTTGGCGGTTAGCTATGGTTGGGTTAGAACCAGATTCATGCCGTTTTAGGGGACCGGAATGGGGCTATGCCTTACGAGCAAAGAGGTTGAGTGGTGCATTCCTCTCATTTCCCATTCTCTTTGAACCAAGTGTCGTATGGATCTGCTTTGGATTGAGTATCTCTAAGTAAAGTAGGATGTCCAAAACCTGATGCTAAGAATGTTGTTAGGAGACCTTGATCCCTAGGATCCCAGATTTTAGATCGATCCTAGTGGGTTTGGTCACGAACGTTCCATTGCGAGGCGGCGGACTTGCAAAACCATAGGTGACAAACCCTGAAAAAATCAATGGGAGTGTTAGGTGGCACCACTTAGATTCGTTTCTTGGACCGCAAAGACATGCTTGGATAGCTGATATGCATGCATGTTATAGTTGGTATCAGACAAAACTTATGATGATGTGTGATTGATTAATTTATGGTTTGTCGATATATCCTAAATGTGATAAACCTTACTCTTATACCTACAGTTAATTGCAATAATATGATTTGCACTAGCGAGTCATTAAGAGTAGCACACCCGACACATGGTTGGTCCTAACCCACAGGCCTTAAAGCCCTATCAATGTTTGTCTTTCCTAGTTCTTCCAAGATGAGGACATCTCAAATTCTCTAAGGGGGAGAGGATGTGATACCCCCGCCATATGAACACCCCACCTAAAATGAAAAAAAAAAAAAATTCCCCCCCGATCGTTGCTGACGTCAGGTGGCGAGGGGGGGGGGGGGGTAAAGGAGGTGATGATGATGCCACAAACAAGAAAAGGGAGAAGAAGAAGATGACCTGGAAGGGGAAGAGGAGTTGTTGATGTGGAAGAAGGAGGCATTGCTGAGGAAGAAGGAGAAGGCGATGGAGTCAAGGAAAAAGGGGATGATGACAATGAGAGAGAAGCTAAAGATGACAAAGGCAACGATAAAGTGGAGGCCACAGGCCTACCACCATGCCACCTCCTATGTATGGTTACCCCCTAATAATAGCCCGCCTTCCCACTATAAACCCCCCTCCCCATTGTCAAGAAAAAGGAAAGCCTTGGAGGAGGCCTCGATTTATTGTTGCCATGAGGTAGAGAAAGGGAGAAGGAGAAGAAGAAAAAGAGAAGAAGAAGAAGAGGGAGAGAGAGAGGGAGAAAAAGAGAGGGGAAGAGAGAGGATAAGAAGAGAGAGGAGAAGAATAAGAGAAGAAGAAAAAGAAGAGGGAGGGAGAGAGAGAGAGAGAGAGAGAGAGAGAGAGAGAGAGAGAGAGAGAGAGAGAGAGAGAGAGAGAGAGAGAGAGAGAGTCTCTAAGGGTTCTCCTTCCTTTCCCCTCCTTAGAGGTTGACAAAACATGTTTACCCCCTCCTATTCGCGAGCCTGATCCCTCCCATTGCAGTAGAAGAAAGTTGCCCTGCACGTTATCTCTCCAAGGAGAGAAAGGGATAAAAAGATTTACAAGCCAAAGTACGGACCCAAAACGGAGGATGACACACACCAATGGAAATCCCAAGTTGAGTAGTGGAGCCATCGGTCCAGGTGATACCGTCAATTTGAATGCAATGTTGGGTATGGTTAAGCCATCTTCAAATACCTAGGTACGAATTGTCATCTTCCCTATTTGTGAGTCATAGGCCATATCACTTCAGTATGTGCATGAATTCATGCAAATAATTAGCTTGAAAATTTTCATATTATTATAAATTTGCATTTCGATTGTTCCTTTTAACCTAGCTTAGTTGCCTACCGCATATTTGTTGATAGTGCAATAACCAGGAGCAACTAGACAAGGGTTATGAACGGTATAGTCGCTAAAAGAACAACATTAGAAGATTGTGCATACAAGTGCTAGGTTAAAGCATAGTCAAGGGTTACAACTAGCATAATTACCAAATGAATATGACATTAAGAATCGAGAATAGAAGGTTCTAGTTTAAATTTTGGTTACTTCAAAAGTACTTAGTCTAAGATCCCAAACATTAAGAAAAACTAGATTCTAGCTCAATGCAAGGCTTGTCGGAGTCTAGTTACCTGAAATCATCTCGCACTTATCTTATCAAGTATTTACCCGTTAGGTCTTTAACATCTTAATAGATGGGAATAATTTCTCATTGCTTGATGGCTTGACTAGGGCCTAGAACAAGAAATTAATCATAACAAATGAAACTGAGATGTCTTAAGACGTGCTACAACTTTCGTCAATCCAATTCAAGGTTGGATTATTGATCAATGTAAGTGACCTATAGAACTTATGTCGCGTACAATGTTTGAACCCTTAACCTATGTCTTAGTCGAGGGAAGGAAGTGCTAAGAAATATTTTTGCATAGTATTGCCCTTTGATCCCAAGGGGGAGAGCAAATGTGTTAAGGAAATGTTATCACATATATTCTTGCAATGTTTGGAAAGAAATACCATTTCTCTATTGGTTAATTGAACAATAGCTAAATGCTTTTACTATCAAGTGATTGTTGGATTGTGGTTTGGATGATTATTCCAATTACTTGTGTTTGATGGTAAATGCATGGAAAGGGTTAGTAATGATAAGTTGCCATGGGGAATAAAATAATGTTTTCTCGAAAGATGATATTAAGTTGATTTCCTTGTTCGTACTTGATTCCTAAAAGGATTAATGAAGGAAGGATATTTTGAACGGGTGGATCATCTCCAAGATGGCACTACCGATCACACAGAGAGGGCACTAGTCGATTCACTGGCAGAAGGTCGAGTGGTGAAAAGGCAAACGATGGAAAGTTGTGTCTCACTCCTAAGTCACTTGGGGTCAGTGGAGCTCTGGACACCCCTTGGGGAGTCTAGAATGGAGTTGTAGACTACCATGAGCCCAATGTCTAGGGTGTTGGAAGATCCTATTGTAGATAATGGATGGAAATTATGGTGACATGTGATTTGGACCGAGTACTTCTATTGAACGAAAGGGATACATAATTTTTCCTATATGGGCATGAGACAAAGATTAACTAGAAAATAAGTTAAGGAACTTATTTGTCAAAAGGACTACTTGCACTATTTTTGTATTTGCGCTATAGTTACGTGAACGAACCCTGTTCCCTAAAAGGCTTAATTATTGAAGTTGATTTTGAATATCACACATAAATGTGATAGGATTTAATTACAAAACTATAGCTATTAAAGGAAGTGGGTGGACAAAACCGTGAGAGGTATGCCCTACGGTAGGATGGTCCAAAGAAGCATGAGGTTTCTCACAAGGTTTTACCGTCCTTTGACCCTTAGGTATGGTTAGGTTAGAATCTGATTCATGTCGTTTTAGGGGACCCGAATGGGACTATGCCCTATGGGCAGAGAGGTTGAGCGGGGCATGCCTCTCATTTCCCATTCTCTTTGAACTAAGTGCAATATGGATCTGCTTCGGATTGGGTATCTCTGTGTAAAGTAGGATGTCCAAAACCTGACCCTAAGAATACTTTTAGGAGACCCTGACCCGTAGAAACCCAAATTTTAGGTTGATCCTACTGGGTTTAAATGCGAACATTTCATTGCGAGATGAACTCGAAAAACCATAGGTGACAAACCCCGGAACATTCCATGGGAGTGCCAGGCGGTGATACTTAGATTTGTTTCCCAATGGACCGCAAAAATGTGCTTGGATAGCCGATAGGCGGGCACATTTCAACTAGCCAGGCATCCAAGACACACAAGATACCCCTCACAGCCTCGTGGTCAAGAGTGCCTAAAGGACACGCTATATTAAACTCTAATATTGGTCAGTGTTTGTAATAGGACATAGTCCAATCTTTGCCCTCTCCTACTCCTCAAAGGGAGATCCCATACACATTAGTATAATATACCACGTATCACATACATAGGACACAACCTCCCAGCTAAGTGTCATGGCCCCACTACAGCTCTCCTACATCTCAGGGATTGGCCGCTTGATGCATTGCTCTAACATAAAGAACAAATGTACAAGCTCTACTCTTTTGTATATCAAAAGATTCAAGAGTTGATATTTCCTCACCAAACTTACCCCAAGGAACCGCTCGTCTATCCTACAGTCTAGGAATCCTTACACACTCCACATTGGACTATGTATCCAGGCTTTATACCATGTGACATGCAAAATGTAGAAGTTTATGACCATTATGTGAAACCATTTTATGATTAGAAATTAGCCATGTGGTGTGCAAAACAATCCTTGAATGATTCTCAGCCTACGCGTTGTTGGAGGGGTTCTTGTCGAAAGGTCGAATCCACCGGGGATTAGAAGTAGAAGGAAGTAGAGGTAGGAGATGGAAGAGAAGATAGAGAATACCTAAGCGGTAAACACTACAAAAACAAATCACAATGAATTGAATCAATATGTATTGAAATAACCTAGAATCTTCGCACTACTTAAAAGCAATCTCCAGGCATTAGATCTCCTGGAGCTCCTTCGTAGAACAAAACGTGCATAAAAATTATAGCTCCTTCTCTGCTTCCTGGAACCCAAATCTGATGGCTCCATTGGCTTTGAAAGGGGGGGTAAAACTCTAGGATACCTGATGACAGATGTCCCAGATCACTCCTTCTTCTTCTTTCACTTCAATTTGCAGTTTTCAGCTTGTTTGTAGCGATCACGACGCGTGCGATTTCGTCAATCTTTCCTTTTTATGAAAAATCCCCTAACTGGTTGAAAAAGCAACTTGCTTTTTGCATGCTATCCTAATCTAGAAGCTTTTCTAACTTTTTTAGATTTTTACAATAAATAATATCAAATATAGGCTAAAATTATTCAAAAATATAGTACTTTGGATAATCCGTGCAACTCACACTAATACCCATGACTCAGATCACATTGACTCTCTTGATTAATGAGAAGTCCGATGATGATGCATTCCATACTTTTGCACACTGTGTCCTCATAACATCACGACATGCACCCCCTCTGAATTTGCACATCCTCTAGTATGTGCCAAAATCCTAGTTGTCACTGAATTTTGAGTCCTCCTCATCCTCTGCAACCATATCCTTTGCTTCTTCATCTTCCATATCTTCCTGGCTAGTCCCTATATCATGGCCACTATTTTCTTACAATTCTTACAACTCATACATAGTAGATTCCCGCCTTTTGAATAATTTTATTCTTTTCCGTGCTACCAAAAGTCCAACTCATTTAATGCATAAGTAGCATTATCAAACACCTATCTTACCACATAGGGTCCAAACCATCTTTTGGAAACTTTACGCATGGCACTATGCTAGTTATCTAAACTGCTATCATAAACCAATACCTAATCCCCATCTTGTATGGTTCTTGATCTCAGTCTATGTCTTTTGTCAAACCGTTTCTTGTTATGTATCCTTGCTGCTCTTAGCTTTGCAGTTGATGACTCTATGTCTTCTGACTTTCTTTCGAATTGTCTAATGTGTAAGGCCAACAACTCCTCTTGATTCAACTCCTCCTCCCAAGGTAACACACTCCATGTGACTGTCATCTCTTCTATTGGCATGATAGATTTTTGACCATACATCAATTCTGCAGGCATATATCCTGTAACAGTACTATGAGTTGTTCTGTTGGCCCACAAAGCATAAAGGAGCAATCGTGGCCACTCTTTTACCTTCTCTCCACATGCTTTTGCCAATGCCTTCACAATAGGTCGATGACCTCTTTCACTTTTTCCATTTCCTTCAGGGTTATAGGCTGATGTTAAAGCAAGATTTATCCCCAACCGTACAAAGAAATCATGAGCCTCATCTGCATCTAGCTCACCCCTATCTGCTGTAATTTTTCGCACACTGCCATATCAACAAAAGATCTCTTCTAAGAGAAAAGTATATACGGCATTTATCGTCTTAGTACGTAGAGATCTCCCTTCCACTTGATTAGTCAAGTCTTCACGAGCAAGCACAAGATATCTCATTTGCCAAAGACCTGTAGGTGTTGTGACCAAATCCACCACCCACTTAAAATGAAGAGACAATGGATATGTGGGTTGCAATCCATCTCGATGTCTCACAGATGAATACATTTGACATATTGTACATGTTTCCACAAAGTGAGCAACATCCTTATACATACCCTACCACCAATATTTTTATTTGATCTTTGTAAAAGTACCCCAAACACCTCTATGACAAGCCCACAAGCTTTCATGAAATTCTTGCATTACTTTTACTTGTGAAGCTCTGTCACCCAAAACTCACAATGGCATACCCTGTTTCTTTTTAGCATGTTTCCATAAGTATCCATCTTTTAAGAAAAATCCATAGGCTTTCTTCTTAATCTTCTTAAACTCCTCACCCGACCATTCATCTCTCTTTGTTAATGTATTGAGATATTGACGAATTCTCAACCACTCTCCTACATATTTGTCTTCTAGAAACACTTCTACACATTATGTAAAACATCTAAAGTGTCTTCTCCTTGTTGTCCAAGCTTCTGTTAATGCTATAGCTGTTACAACTATATATATCATCTCTCACTTGACTTGGGTCTCACCTATATATACTAACTCTACATCAATATGAATCATTCTTTTGGGAGCATGTCTTGTGTATCTCTCTCGTACTCTCTCTCTCTCACAACATGGTATCAGAGCTATGGATGCGTAGCAACAACAAGGAAGATAAGTTGTTTCATTGTTCATACTTGATTGAATTCTTTGCACAAGTGATGATTTGATACATGAACTTGTTCAAATTAGAAGTATTAGTTAATTTTGTCCAGGTGCGTAGCTCTCATCGTGCTCTCGAATCCTCTCAAAACCGCTTGTCAATCGGAGTTCTGGATCAAAAGTTATGACAGTTCAGGATTCAAGACAGCAATTCTGCTCAAATCTGCGATTCTTTATTTAAAACTGTATTTCTAATTACAGTTCGTTAATCCCCAATTACAGTTTATTAATCGCTCGTCTTCGTTAATGATGTTGATTATGACAAGCAAACATCTTGCTATTTTTAGCAATGTTTTATTATCGTTCACATTCTTTGCTCGACCGAAATAGCACTTTTTTTATATGCGTCATCTCGTCTTGCACGTTACGCCTCTCTATTTCGGGCTTTCTTTTTTAGTCACTCAATACTTTTCGTCATTCTTACGTGCATATCCCTATTTTGATTGTCATGCGTCTCAACTACGCTCGCCTTGATCATGGTTTGCAGATTATGTGATCTCATCTTATTTTTTTTCTCTCGACATACAGGCATGGCCAATTGCGTAATTGTTAACGGATATCCATTTGGCCAACGTTCGGTTCCCTTCTTCTAAGGACAAGGCTTTCCTGGGTGGAAAGCAAAGATGATGCTAATTCTTGAAGATGACGAATTATTTGATATTGTTTTGGGCGACCTGTCTTGCCTAGTTCAACCTATTGATGTGATGAATAACAATTCTGTGATTACTGATGGTCCATTATTTGAAAAATGGAAAATTGATCATACTGATTGGATTCGTCGTGACAAAGCGGCTCGTCATTATATATTGTCTGCACTTCCTGACTCACTTATGTTGGATGTCTTTCATCTGGAAACCTCTCATGCTATTTGGGAGTATCTTATCTCAACGTTTGAGAATAAATCGGTCACCGAAATTTTATATCTCCAAACTTGTTTGAAGAATCTTCAATATAAGGTTGGTACCTCTATGCACTCTCATATCGAGGCTTTTAAAGACATTATCAATCAGCTTGGTGCTGCCGGCGCTCCTGTTGCTAAAAATTAGATTGTTACTCAACTTCTTCATACCATCAAAGATCCTTTATATGACAATATCATCACTATTTTGTCTAACAAGGATGATATCCACTTTGACAAAGCATGTATATCTCTTATTGAATATTCTCAATGTCATGAGCATCATTTGGAAAAATCTGATGCTGTTTTGGTCACTCAGGAACAAAGGGATTTTGATGCTGCTTTTGTTGCTCGCAAGCGTCCTGCTTCACGTTTTCAACAGGGTGGACGCCCTAATCCAGGTAGTAAATCTTCTTGTCTTGCTTATCCTAACAAACATTGTTCTTATTGTGATAAGAAAGTTCATGTGGCTTCTGATTGCTGGGCAAGTCAATATGATGAGGAGCATGGAGTTACTACAAAGCAACCTCACTCGTCCAAAAGTTTTCCTCCTTGTGATTATTGTGCACTTACAGATCATCCATCTCGTTGTTGTTATAAACGCAAATATGATGAAGAACGTTCTCGAGCTTATATTGTTCAACAAACTACAAGTGATGATGATCATACTCATCAGGAGCTCAATTTCATCCATTATGATATCTCTCTAGAAAAGGTACTTCATGTTCATGATGGTTCTCTATTCATCGTTGATTTAGGTGCCACTGGAAACATGACATACCAATCACAGTGGCTTCACAATTATCATTCTCTTCCTGTCAAGAAGTTTGTTTACCTTGCGGATGATACGACTTGTCAAGTCAAAGGAGTGGGTGATTTATATCTGGGGACTGTTTCATCCACTAGAATATTAAGAGGAGTTCTTCATGTTCCAGATTTGCAAAGAAATCTTCTTTCTGTTGCTCATCTAGTTGATCTTGGTTTGTTTGTTGGCTTTGATCATAATCAATGTCGTATAGAGAAAGACGGGCATACTATAGCAGTGGCTCCTCGACATGGTAATCTATTTGAGCTATCATTGAATGATACTGTTGCAAATGTTGTTACTGCCCTTGGAGATGCAGATTGCAAATTATGGCATCAACGATTTGCACACTTCGATTTTGCCAAAATTCTTGATCTTCATCGTCATGGTCTTGTGCAAGGTATGGATCTTAAATCTCATCCAGGGAATATGTGAGTACTATGCACTTGGAAAACACCATCGTTCGCCTTTCCACACTTCTACTTCATCACATTCCTGTGCTCTCTTGGATTTGGTTCATACCGATATTTGCGGTCCTTTTCCTGCCTCAAAGTCTCAATATCGATATTTTATAACTTTCATTGATGATTTCTCACGGTACACACATGTCTATCTTCTTCGACATAAGTCTGAGGCTTTATCTATATTTAAACAATACAAGATAAGTGTGGAGCTTCAAACTAGATTCTCTATAAAGACGCTTCGCAGTGACAACGGCGGTGAATATGTATCCAATCTATTTGATGACTTCTGTAAGGATCAAGGTATTCATCATGAGTTTACAGTTCCTTATTCTCCTCAGCAAAATGGTGTTTCTGAGCGCAAAAATCGCACGATTCTTAATGCTATACGTTGCATGCTTATACACTCTGGTTTATCTCGAAAGTTTTGGACTGAAGCACTTCTAACAACTGTTTTTATTCAAAATCATCTTCCAACTACTACACCTGCTGGTAAAATTCCTATAACAATTTGGACAGGGAAGACACCTTCAGTCTCTCACTTTCGCACATTTGGCTGCATTGCTTATATTCATGTGCCCAAGGACACTCGACATAAGTTGGATCCTCCAGGTTTGAAGGTTATTTTTCTTGGTTATTTAGATCATTCCAAAGGTTACAAATTTTATGATCCTTCTTCTCAAAAGGTTATCATTAGTCGTGATGCTATATTTGATGAGAAGACTATGGGTGGCACATGGTCGTCAGATGTTTTAGATGATACACAATCTTTGCTTAGTGCATTTCCTTACTTGCTTTGTGATTCTACTAATTCTGATGATCATATATGATGTCTTTGATGATGCTATGTCTGTCCAAGAGGATCCAATATCGTATATGGAAGCTATCAATTCGTCTCAAAGGGATCAATGGCAAGGAGCTATGCAAGCTGAGTACGATTCTTTAATCTCCAAAGGTACATGGATTCTTACTGAACTCCCCCCAAATCGTGTTCCTATCAAATGTAAATGGGTTTATAAAACCAAGACCAAAGCTGATGGCTCGTTTGATAAGTTCAAAGCACAACTTGTTGCAAAAGGTTACTCACAAATTGCAGGAGTACATTATCAAGAAACATTTTCTCCCATTGTGCGCTCCAAAACTGTTTGTATGATTTTGGCTTTTGCAACACTATTTGATCTAGAAATTCACCAAATGGATGTTAAAACAGCTTTTCTCAATGGAGATCTTGAAGAAGAAATCTATATGGAGCAACCTGAAGGTTTTATGATTGCAGGAAAGGAGCATCTTGTATGTCAGCTTCATCGTGCATTATATGGATTGAAGCAAGCCTCTCGTGCTTGGTATATTAAGATTGATCAGTTCCTCACATCTAAAGGTTTTGTTGCATGTTTTGCTGACCCAAATCTTTACATTAAAAGGGAGGACAAATATTTTATTATTCTTGCTCTATATGTTGATGATACTATTCTTGTGTCAAATAATATTGCTTTCTTGGATGCTATGAAGAAGCTTTTATCGACTGCATTTGAAATGGTAGATCTTGGTGAGATACATTCTTGTTTGGGTATTCAAGTTCAACGACATCGACAACAAGACATTCTTCTTCTTCGCCAAACAAAGTTTATTAATGATATTGTTAAGAAGTTTGGGTTGACAAATGCGCACTCTGCTAACACTCCCATTCTTTCAAGCTCTACCAAGGGTACATCTACAACAGGCAATGAAGAATGAGCCATTCATCAACCTTTTGCTAATCTTTTTGGTTGTCTTCAATTTATTGGTTTAAACACAAGACCATATATTTTATTTGCAGCTAACTTTTTGGGACAATATCTTTCTTCCCCTTCCACTATTCATTGGAGTGCTGCAAAACGTATTCTTAAGTACCTCAAGGGTACTAAGGAATTTGGTCTTATTTATCGTCGTCGAGAGGATTCTTCTTTATCTTCTTCAACTTCTCTTGACCTTATTGGATATACAGATGTTGATTGGGCAAGTTCACACTTATCCATGCGATCTACAAGTGGGAATTGTTTCTTTGTAAATGGATGTTTGGTTTCTTGGTCCAGCAAGAAACAACGATGTGTTGCGGTTTCTACAACTGAAGCCGAATATGTTGCTGCATCATTAGCAGCTCGCGAGCTAGTTTGGCTTCGACAACTACTTGAAGATTTGGGACATCCTTCACCATCTAGTACACCTCTTCGATGCGATAACTAAAGTGCTATTAGTCTTACCAAAGACGATATACAACATAGTAAATCAAAGCATATTGCTATTCATTATCATTATGTTCAACATGAAGTCAAGAAAGGTTCCATTATGGTGGAGCATTGTCCCAGTGATCAAATGGTTGCAGACATCTTCACAAAAGCTCTTAGTGAAGCTCGCTTTAGCTCATTAAGACATGAACTTGGTATTGTTCCAAGTTCTTGTCTCACTGATTGAGGCATGTATCATTGTATTTAAGAAAACTTTATAGTAAATCATTTTTGTATCGTAGGTATGTGTAGGGGCTCCGGTTTTTCCCTTGTTCTCCCCAAGGGTTTTTTCACTTGCAGCCAGAGACCTTTGTTTGAGTGGGGATGTTACAACTATATATATCATCTCTCACTTGACTTGGGTCTCACCTATATATACTAACTCTACATCAATATGAATCATTCTTTTGGGAGCATGTCTTGTGTATCTCTCCACAATTTAAGAGTTGCTTCAATTTCTTCATTGCTTTCTCATTCTTTCTTTCCAAATGAAAATTCTGACCTTTCCTTGGAAGCTGATAAAGAACATTGGCTACATATGCAAAGTGAGGAATCCATATCAAATATAACACACATGCACCCAAGGATCTATGCACCTCTGATAAATTCGTGCATACATCTTGCATTCTATCAATCCCATCTATTTTTGTTGCTGATGGACTTCGCCCATAAGGCCCACACATATGGCCAACAATCAAAACCTCTTCAACTCCAAAGAGAGACTTTTGTCTAGAAAGAGTTAAATGCACCTCTTCTAGACATGTCAAAATCCTCTCACAATCCACAATATGGTCTGCAACAAATTGTCTGCATCCATGAGCATCCATCTCTTCATTCTTTTCATCCACTGCACACCCTTTGATTGGAACATCATCCAAGAAGGGCATAGTCAATTGTGGTATAAAATCCCTAAGTACCCTATTCATAGCATTTGTCATGTGTGTCATTGAGTTTGTTGCACCCTGTGGGAGAGTACACATCCGTACTAACCCCAAAGGAGTCTTCATGGTTGTGATATCCCTGCTTTCAATTGCAAGTTGAAATTGATCATAACCCAAATAAAGATCACCGAAAGAATAGATCGCTCTTCCTGCAGAAGCCTTTGCAAATTCATCAACCACAGGATCTGCACCCACATTTCTTACGGTCACTTTCTTGACCGATTGCATGTTTTGAATAAATCTCAAAGCCCCATTCTTTTTGGGCACAATAAACCAACGATTTGAGTATGGGACTCAAGAAGGCTCCAAGATCTTCATGTGAATCTTTTCATTTAGCAAATCCATCAGCTTTGGCAAGTAAGTTTTAGGCACTGGAATAGGCCTCAAGTTCCATGGTACATGTGGCACAGTAAATATGACAATAGGAGAGACAACATTTGGATCCACACAACCTATTTCACTTGGATGAAATGCAAATGCCTTCCCATGTCTAGCCAACATTTGCATAAAACAGTCTCTCTCAACAGGCAAAAGAAACCCTTCTACACCAACTTTCAATTCATGTAATGTTTCACATGTAAACTGATGGCCTATATCTTTAGGATCTCGTAAGCTTGGTTACCTTGACACTTTTTCATAGGTACACTCACTAGCTTTTGTGGAAGTGGAAAAGCAATTGGTTTCACATTTTTGTCAACTGTCTTATACTTTGTCTCCACAAGTGCTTCATCCCATTGTAATCCTTCCTGTTGAGCAAACAATGCTATAACGTCATGCATATCCAAAGAACATACTGACAACACTCTGTTTTCAACCTCATTTTCTGCATGTATAGTTGCTAAAATTTCAGCCATAGTGTCAATAATATTCAACCCATAAAAGATACCTGAAATATCATCATTTTCAGCTAACAGCCCCAATGCTCTCCATTTCTTAATAACCCGTTTCATAGATATGCATTCAGCCCTACACATAGCTTCCATATGCTTAAACCAACATGAAATGTTTGCTATAAACTGAGAATTACCAATAGTAAATACATGCTTCATTTCATCAAGAGGCGAGAACACCCTCTGAACAGCACTACTGTAGCCCCGCATTACAGCAGTGCTTAATGAAAATCCAGGTCTTTGAATTCCCTTGCATTTGGAACCAAAGGAGACTCTCAAAGCGTATCACGATTTCTAGGATGATTAACACAAACAGTAAGAAATGGGACTGCTTTTCTCCCATCCTGGCTTCTGACTCTTGCATAAGCAGAACCATCATCAAGCACCTTTGTTTCCATACGCACACCTGTAATATAGGGCTATCCCAAAATCACTACAGATGAGGAATTATCTTGCACAAATAAGTGTTGCTCTTCTTGTACATCACCGATCATCACTTTTATATTAGGACATGCAACATAGAGCTCCCTTGAAGAATTATTTGCAGCCCTCATATGCCAACCGTGATCAGTGTCCATACGCCATGCACCATTTTCATACAATCCCTACTCAATGACATTTATCTCAGACCCATGGTCAAGTAAATCAACACAATAAGTTTCACATTCCCCTATTTTCACTACCATTTCAGTGGTAGCTCTAGCCCAATCCTAGAGTCTCCTCCATATTGTTGCATTTGCCTTACTCCACCATGCATATTGCTACAAGACAATGCATTTTCAGCCACTTTCTTCTCTTTTCCACATGCTGTCCACTGACCAGTAGCATCCTGCATAGATAATCCAATACTTTATGCTTATATTCAGCTCGAATACCCAACAAACCAGTTTCCTCTTCAAATTGCAACAATGCACTAGTGGTATCACCAAGAAATTGATGCTTTCTTTTAATTATGTCAATGATCTCATCATGAAATTCTCACTTGGCAATGCCAAGCACCTCTCCCAAGGTAAATTCCACCTGATTCTTTAAGATTTGTTCTTCAAGTATCTTCTTAAGATCTGTGGCTATCTCAATGTTAGATTGCAACTTACATACTGGCTGCTTACCCTTCTTTTTGCCCTCTTGTTTGTTATCCTATTTTTGCTCCTGACTGACCTCTTCCATAACATGCTTGGGAGATGGCTGATTTGTAGCTTTAGGCTGATCCATACTTCTTCTTGTTATTCTTTTAGATGTCCCTGCAATATCTTCATCTCTTTTTCGTTTTTGTCCACAAGTACATCCGTGTTTTGTACCTTTGCTAAATATGCATAGACTAAATATGCATCTATTGGTGATTCCCAACCAGTTATGCCACAAATGTCTTGCCCTGCATGAGACATTTCACTATCAGTGACCTTTCTCTTTTCAACTGCATGTAAAGCATGTGTCCATATTTAAACCTTTGGACGAACCATCACTTGGCCATGCATTCTATCCAATTATAGACCAAAAGTAGAAGCATGTACCGCCACATAAGCATTTCGGACAGCCAAGTCTTCAAACAACTTCTGCATATCTCCCTTTCCAAAATTCAAAGTAAGAGGCAATCCCATTTCTTGTGCATGGATCTTGCCATCTTTCCAAAAGATAAGCTATCGTGCCAAGGCCTTTTGATAGGCAGCACAATCCTTTCTCTCATGCCGCAAACTGTCACACCACATACATGTTTTTCCAAGTTTAGGGGCTGTTGCCTGTCCCCTTTTCTCTTGTCCTTTTTCATCAAATTTTGCAACCTTCAATTGAAAGATCCCGCAATTCCTTTGACCAATTGATCTAAGACATCTTCCCTAATAGATGGAACAATAGCAAGTATAGCCATAGGGTTAGCCACAGAAGTAGGTGGCTTACTGGATACATCAACTATTTTGCCCGTAATAGTGGGCAAGCTAGAGACATGCAATCTTTTTGTTCTTCTATGCTTCTTCATAAGTGCAGTAATAGCTTCCTTGACATGTCTCCAGTCTGTTTTTAAACATGTCTCTACAGTCTCATCCTCTAGCAAATCATCAAGCTTCTTTTGAAGCTCAGGATCAGCTACGTGTAGAAACAATTCAATTTTTTGACTTGCAAGAGCTTGTAGTTCTGCAAGATTCAACTGCTCAAATCGACTTTTAAATTCTCTTAACAATTCTGTAGCCACAAGACCCTTATTGGGTTGCATAATCCACTCCTAAAAAGTCTTAAGTGTAATCAAACTAGTGTCCTCAATGTAAAATTCTTCCCTGAGTGCATATTTTTTGTATTAATCATCTTCAAGCTAAAATAATAGCCCAAACTACAAAATAGCAAGCTTTTAGCTTTTGAGTTTGCTTTAGCACAAAATAGAAATAAAGCTAATGGGCAATGCCCAAAGAGTCAGGCATACCCAATACAATGTCCAAGTACAAATAACATAATCGTGCGCCCATGCGCATACAAAAGAATAAACAAATATCCAACGCCTCAATAAATAGGCGCGACAAAATATAGGTGCCATGCCTAAGGTATGCGCCCATCAAAATATAAGTGATAACTCGAATACTCGCTATCCTTCAATGCTTTCCTCCACCACTGCTGCTATCTCTACACATCAACTGAAGCATTCACAATCGTTAGTAAAATAATACAATTAAACCGACAAAAGTGAATACCTAGCAGTCTTCAGCTACATAAATAAATCAGCTGGTTAGAAATCAATCCTAACCTTAATTTATTACTAGTGTGCACTCTAAACTCATAAACGTTTATTAATTTAATATGCATTTTGCGGAATCACCCGCTATGGAATCACCCATGTACACACTAAATTAATGAGACGTACGAAAAGGATAGGTGTCCCCATCAACTTCTCGCACAAAGAATCCACTTTGTGTATGAGCCCCAGTCAACAAAGTTTATGCAATCCACCGTAAAACCTCACAGAATCCACCATGAAATATGCCTCCTGGCATCATACCCCCGGGGTTGGATAGCAATTGACCTCAATTGCTATTAGCTCAATGTGGAGCTAACAGAGTGGGGAAAGCATTTAAGTCTCTAGCGTGCATCCATTGGGCTTCCTCTACGGGATGGTTCTTAAATTTGACTAGATATCTAGAATATCTTCGGCCAGTTCTAGTGGTCATAAAGTCAGTGTCTATGATAGCTTCAGGTTCAAGTATTTCAGTCTCTTTCTCTAACAAAGGTGGGTTTTCATAAACAAGGTGTACAAGTAATTGGCCTCTAAAGGGTCTTAATAAACTAATGTGAAATGTGTTGTGAATTTTCCAGTGAGGTGGTAATTCTAACTTGAATGCATTGCCATTAATTTTGTGAATGATCTTAAATGGTCCATAGAATCTAGGTGCTAATTTCACAACTGGATGTCTATCTACACTTTGTAATCTACCTTTTTCTATTCTCAACCAAACATAGTCATCAACTTTGAAATTCAATGCTTGTCTTTTCTTATTGGCTTGTTTGGTATATGATTGCTAGGCTTTGGCAATCATGTCTTTAACCTCATAAAAAATAGTAGTGTGCATACTAGCAATATCATCAGCACTCTGAATTCTATTTAATAAAGATGCAATAGGTGTAGACAATCTATAACCATAAATTACTTCAAACGGTGCTTTCTTTGTAGATGTTTGTGGTGTATTGTTATGCAAACTGTAATAAATGCAAATGTGTGTCCCATGTCTGTGGTTTAGAAATAGTATAAGCACGTAAAAGATCTAGTATAGTATTGTTAGTGGCTTCTGTTTGTCCATTAGTTTCAGGATGAAATGCAGATGAGAAATCAATCTTTGTGCCTAGGTTAGCAAACAAAGTAATCCAAAAGTTGTTACAAAATCTAGAATCACGATCAGAGATAATAACTTTTGGTAATCCATGGTTAGTGAAAACAATTTTCAAAAACAATTGTGCTGCCTGTGATGCTGTTAAGGTTTTCCTACATGGAATGAAATATGCTTGTTTACTAAACCTGTCTACTACTGTCCAAATCATATCATGGTTAGCTTTAGTATTAGGTAAACCAGTAATGAAATCCATAGAAATTTGTTCCCATGGTCTCGATGGAATAGATAAAGGCATAAGTAATCCATACTATTTACCATGATGTCTCTTAACTCTTTGACAAATCAAACATTCAAAAACAAAATTAGATACATCAGTGTCCATATGCGGCCAATAAAAATCTTCAGTTAATGTACGTAAAGTAGATATGATACCTCTATGACCTTGATATGGAGGACAATGAATCTCATTCAAAACAAAAGATCTGAATGCAATTGTAACACATAATCTCTTTTCATAAAACATGAATCCATCATTATAAGACAGTGAATCAATAGGAATCCAGTTATTTCTAACTAATTTATTCCAATCAGCATGAAAAGTAATGTCTTGATGATAAGTATCTTTCATAGGAGTTAAAGAATCAAATGATATAACAGAAATATTATGAATGGCAGGTCTTCTACTTAATGCATCGGCCACTACATTTTCTTTGCCGGGTTGGTATTGGATAATCGAATGAAACCTCTGAATAAAGGCTGCCCATTTGATATGTCGGTCAGATATTTGGGGTTGGCTAAGTAAATGTCTAATACTTAGTTGATCGGTCTTAATCATAAATTCAGAACCCATTAAGTAGTGTTTCCATTGTCTTAAGGCTTGTACTACAGCTAATAATTCTTTATCATATGTGGAATATTTAAGTTCTGAGGGTTTCAGTTTACAACTAGAATAGGCTATGGGATGATTGTCCTACATAAGTACTATTACAGATCCGTTAGCATCAGCCACTACTAAAAAGAATGGTCTATTAAAATCAGGAAGTTGTAATATAGGAGCATGGGTTAATGCATGTTTCAATAAGTGAAAGGATTTCTGTTGATTATCGGACCAATGATAAACAATACCTTTCTTCAAAAGTTTAGGCAGAGGTAAAGCAAGTAATGAAAAATTATGCACAAACTTCTTATAGAAACTAGCAAGACCTAGGAATGATCGTAACTCATGCACATTTTTAGGTATAGGCCAATTCAATATTGCTTCTATTTTCTTAGGGTCAATCTTAATACCTTCAGATGATACAATATAACCTAAATATTCAATTTCTGTTTTAAAGAACTCACTCTTTTCCGGATTGGCATACAATTGATTATCTTTTAATAACTTAAAAATCAATGACAAATGTTCATAATGTTTTTTCTCGTTTTGACTAAACACCAAAATATCATCAAAGAAGACAATAACACAATGCTGATATTTTAAAAATATATTATTCATCATTCTACTAAATGTAGCAGGTGCATTAGTCAATCCGAAAGGCATCACTAAAAATTCATAATGATCAAATTGTGTCATAAATGCAGTCTTAAATATGTCACACTTATCTAATCTCACGTGATGATAACCAGATTTAAGGTCTATTTTACTAAATATGGCAGAACCTTGCAGTTTATCCATAAGGTCATCGACTCTAGGAATTGGATACCTATTCTTTACTGTGATCTTATTTAAAGCACGATAGTCAATGCACATACGATAATTATTATTTTTCTTCTTTACTAACAGAACATGTGCACCAAATGGAGAACTACTAGGTCTAATCAATCCTCTATTTAGTAATTCCTCAACTTGACTTTGAATTTCTTTTTGCTCTATCTGGTTATGCCTATATGGTGCTTTACAAGGTGGTTGTGTACCAGGAATCAAATCTATTTTATGGTCTTCTAAATGTGAAGGAGGTAAACCAGGTGGTAGATCTTCTGCAAAACAGTCTTTAAAGTGTGAAAGAAATTCTTTATGCCTAGGGTGCATATGATTTTCTTTAACTTGCAGTTCATTCACCCAAATGAGATAGGATTTACTACTTTTGCGTAATGCACGTTTAGCTTGAGTATGCGAAAGCAGTGGAAAAGCATTAGATGCATGCATACCATACAATGTAATATGTTTTCCTTGAAATTGAATATTAATTGAATGTGTGGAATAATCTATATCAGGGTTATGCTGATGACGCCAAGGCATACCTAAGATAATATCACTGGACTGTAATGGTACAACTAGAAAATTTCTTCTTTCAGTGTATTGACCAATTTGACTTTCTAAATCATGCACTTCCTGTGTTCCATTATACCTAGTGCCTAAGAATGCTGCTTTAATGCGATAATGCGTAGGTACAATCTGTAATTTCAATTCTTTTACTAGCTTTGCAGAAATAAAATCATGAGTACTACCATCATCATGCAAAATAATCTTTTCCTTTCCATGCACTAAACATTTCATTGTCAATAAAGAATGTGGAGTTGGCATACCTGGTAAAGTATCCGAAGGAAAGGTAATGTTGTCTTCATCTTCCGTGAAATCAGGCATTTCTTCATGTTCGTCATCTTCCATTGCTCCAAGGTAGTTGATATGGACAGGTGGCTTCTTCGAATGGAAATTTGCTGCTAGATGTCCAGGTTGGTGGCATTTATAACACACTATAGGTTTGGCTTTGGTTACATTGTTTGCAATGGCAGGAAGTCTAGGGATATTAGGATTTGGTTGTGGAATGGGCTTGGGATTGTGATTGGTATTGGATGGTAAAGCAAGTGGTTTTGCCCAAGACTTACGGAAAGATGATGAAGAAAAAAGACCTTGATTAAAGCTTCTAAAATTTGAGTTGAATTGCTTAGATCCATAGCTACCATTGGCTTGGAATTGCTGTGACGCTTGTCTCCTCCTCGAAGCTTGTCTTCAGTGTCATGAGCTAATGAAATTGCGTCTTCAAGAGTTGCACGCTTGAACATATTAACTTCAGCGTAGTAATGCCCAAGTAATCCAGACATATACTTGCACTTGTGTGTCACTTCAGGTACGTCTTCAAGCATGCGTAACTAGAGTAATGCATTCCAAAAGCGCTCAGTGTACTGAGGAATAGGCTCACGATCTCATTGCTGAAGAAGGTCCCATTGCTTTATGGCTTTTTCATGGAATTGTGGAGGAAGGAAATTCTGCATAAACTTCTTCTTGAAATTCTCCCAGGTAGTGGGACAATTTATACTCTTACGAACCACGGTCTACCAAAGAGATGCTGTATCCACTAAATCATTAGTGACACACTTGATTTTATCTTTTTCTGTGTATGTTTCCTCATGAAAGTAGTCATCAAACTGACTGATGAATGCAAGAACAGTTTTTCCCTCTCGAGTGACATTGAAAGTACGGAATTTGAAATTTCTTTTACTTATCTTTGTTTCCTTGCGGATGGATTGAGCTTCAAGAGTCGCGTCGATGGTACGTCGAATAAGGTCTTCAGATTGTGGTTTCTCTTTGTCGGTAGTTGATCTTTGTAAATTAGCCAATTGAACTTGTAATGCTTGCCTAGCTCGTCGTTCTTCATCCAACTGCATCATAATTAAGTCCAATTTTTGCTCCATCGTAGGTTCAAGAAGATCACCTTCAGCCATTAAATCATCCATATGTGATTCTGTCATCCTACAAAACTTCAAAAAACTTCACACTCTCAAAATCCAATTAGTGGGATGAGCATAGCTCAAGATTGGGTGTACAAGGCTTATATATTTTTGTATGTGGCTTTCACAATCTTCGTCTTTGGCTATTGCAGGATTTGTAATCTTTGAAAAATCTGTGTTTTAATCTTCTGCGTGTGCTGGAAATGATTCAGTAAACCTATGTATGTGAACAGTATCTTCCAATGAACAACTTTGCAGTTCGGAGTTTCTACGCAGGAACAGCCCTTCTATGAGTTTTGAACAGAAGTCAGTTTTGACTTCAGGTGACTTGTCTGACTTGTATAGTTGCAGACTTATGTGACTTGCAGAGTACCAAGACTTACAGAACTTGGTTGATTTAGCAGACTTGTAGAACTTGAACTTTGTAGACTTGCAGAATTTAGACTTGGAAGACTTGCAGAACTTGGGAGCTTTTGTGTGACTTGTGGCTTAAGAGACTAAGCTTATAGCTTAGTGAATTAAATCGTCGAATTGTAGGGGGGGGCATTTTTTCAGCCAGCGGAATTTTCGCAGATCTCCTCTGATGCCGTTTTTTTATGAATTGGAAGATTTAGGCTTTTTAAGCTTAAGCTAAGTTTATTAAGCTTATGAAGCTTGCTTAAGCTTTTAAACTTATGGATTAGGAGACTTATCTCTCTGCTATTGCGTAACAAGTTTACTCTAGTGAGACTGATCATAAAAGTCTCAAGTGGATCTTTACCCAGAACGAGCTCAACATGAGGCAACGTTGTGGATTGAAGTGCTGGAGGAGTATGACTTTGAAATCAAGTACCGGCCATGAAAGGAGAATGTATTTGCTGATGCACTCAGTCGCAAGGCATTCCTTAATTCTCTAATCTTACAAAACCCATCAACTGCTAGATCTCTAGCTACAAAGGTGTCCATGCCAAACAACCCAATACTTGAGCTAGCTAGAGAGGAAGCATGCCATGATCTAGCCTATCAAAAGATGCTAAGAGAGATCTCTATCAAGGATCAAGACCAAAAGCTACAGGCTAAGTATCATGAATTCTCTATCAATAGTGGACTTGTCTACTATAGAACGAGAGTATGTATACCGACAAGTAGCCACTTAATTAGAAGATATTGTGGGAAGCTCATGATTCCCCTTTCTCAGGACATCCTGGCTATGCCAAGACTCTCAATGTAGTTAGGAAGAGCTACCATTGGGAGAGGCTTAATGGTGATGTTCTCAAATATGTAACTGAGTGTTTGTCTTGTCAACATATCAAGGTCGAACATGTCAAAATGCCAGGAAAGTTACAACCACTTGACATTCCCCGAAAGAAATGGGAATTCATCGGTATAAACTTTGTTGTTGGCCTACCCCAAGTTCAGGGAGGATACAACTCCATCATGGTTGTGGTTGACATGCTGATTAAGGTTGCACACCTTATTCCAGTAAAGACAAACTATAAAGCCTCAGACATTTCAAGGTTTTTTATCAAGGAGATATTCAAGCTACATGGGTTACCCATAAGAATCATTAGTGATCGTGATTCTCTCTTCACATCACACTTCTGGACAGCCATCTTTGAAGCCATTGGGACTCAACTCTGTTTTAGCACAGCTTACCATCCCCAAACTGATGGTCAAACGGAGCGAGTCAATCAAGTCATCGAGGATATTCTTAGGGCACACTGCTATCGTGAACCAAAAAGGTGGATTTAATACTTGCCTTTGGTGGACTTTGCCTACAATGCTTCTTACCAACAAAGCATTCAGATGAATCCTTTTCAAGCATTGTATGGTCATGACCGTTGAAGTCCCCTAAACTTGTCAGATCCAACCTTGAGGGTTGAAGCTTCAAGGAAGATGTTGGAAGAGATGGATGACCAAATAAAAACAATAAGACATGACATCCAAGCTGCCAAGGATAGACAGAAGGCATACTCAGATTTGAAGCGTCAAGATAGAAACTTCGAGGAAGGAGACATGGTCTTCATTCGCGTACGCCCAAAGAAGAGTTTCTATCCTTAGGAGATTGCAAGAAGCTAAGTCGAAGGTATTGTGGACCATACAAGATCCTCAAGTGCCTAGGACCTAATGCTTATAGACTGCAACTCCCTGAGAACCTAAAGGTTAATAATGTATTCCATATCAGCCTATTGAAGAAGTATGTACCTAATCCTAACCATGTACTTGATGACCAACAAGTTGTAATGCCTAGTTAAGGAGTCCTTGAAGTAAGACCTGATAGGATCTTAGATATTAGGGAGAGACAATTGAGATCTAGAACCTTGAGGGAATGCCTCATCCAGTGGAAAGATTATCTCGAGGAGGATGCACTCAGATAGATGAAAGCTCTCTCAACCATCAATATCACCAATTTATCTCAAGATGAGGACATCTCATTTTCTCCAAGGGGAAGAGAATGTAATATTTCAATTGAAAATATTTCTAACCCCACGTGATACTCATGCAAGGGAATGCCAGCATTAAATAAACAGACGGTGTGATTGTACAATCTCTATTGGCATAAACAAAGGAACCGAATATCCTCGTATGAACCTCCTCTTAGGAGGATGTCAAGAGGATAAGGATATATTTTATGGCAATTTCTTATTCTTTAATTATCCCTTCTTCGTCCAGCCGAAGGCCGTGCTGGAGGACAGGGGTATGGCAAGGATGATTAAGCTCCTTGCAGGAGCTCGCAAAAGGAATATAGCCATGCACTCAGGCCGCGTGGGGGCGGGGAGGTCCCCTCCCTTCACCTATAAAAGAACATATGGGAGGGGAGTAAAGGGGAAGAAAAAGGGAGGGCCATAACACTACGGCTGAGAGGAGTGAAGGAGGGGGGAGAGCCATAACGCTGCAGTCGTTGCTAGCGTGTGAGAAAGAAGAAAGTAGCATCACCTCTGTGTGCGTCGTGAGGTTGAAGAAGATCAAGAAGAGCCAGCACGCTGACAGAAGTGAGAGAGAGAGGAGTAAGGAGGAGCTGACAATGCCGTGTGAGATAGAAAGGTGAGCCGCCGTCTGAAGCTCTAAGTGCGCGATGAGGGAGGGAAGATTGCCATTGAGGAACTGCTACCGCCATCATTTCGGCCCTGCCTGCTAAGAAGCCGCCATTATACATCATCTCCTCTCCTCCCAGGTGGTGAAATAATGCCTACAGAAGCTTCTAAAGGCCCCCCTTCCTATGGGCATTCTTAAGCCTTCTCTACGAGGGTTTTTATAAAACCCCCCCTCCCTCCCACCGAGATTTAAGCACCCATTCCCTTGCAATTTCCACCTAAGTCCCCTTCTTCTTGAAATTTCCACCCAAGCCCCCCTTTCCTATTGAAATTCCCCTTCAAAGTTCGTTTTAACCCTGGAGTTTAAGCCCTTTCCAAGCTTGCTTTACAACCCTTCCCCGTTGGAATTTAAGCCTTTTGCCCACCTTAGGTCAGGTTTTAGAGACCCTTTCTTTTGGTCCATTTAAAGCAACCCTTCCCATGGAAATCCTCACTCCCGGGTTTCAAAACCCCTTTTCCATCGGACCTACAAAGCGGGTTCTTTAAAACCCGGAGTTTAATCCCTTGCATTCCACAAAGTCCATTTAAATCTCCCTTCCCTGGACTTTCATGAGCCTTCCCAATCGGTCCTTATAACCCTGGTCTCCTTTTAAAAGCCTTCCATTTCAAGTCTTTTAAATCCATTCCCTACTTCGAGGAGGCAGCCTTTGAGACCTTCTAAAGCTTGATTCTGAAAGTCGGTGGAATCGGTCAAGGAAGTCGAATCAGAAAGGGAGTTTTGCGTGCGAAGGAGAAGACCAAGATCATAAGTATACGTCCAAGGAAAAAAATGTCGAATTCGCGATGGCCCCTAAAAAGGCACAAGGCGCAACCGCAAGAGGATCATCTCCTAACATCCATGTGGACATCTCACCACAAGTCTAGGTTTTCTTCCTAATTTTTAGTTTACGTCATAATATTTCAATTGTGCATGGATCATTTATGGAAAGAGGATGCACTTTTCGATTGAAATACTTTGGATAAATTTAAGGAAATAGCTTACAATCAAAGAAACGGGTCATTTGTATTTTTCAAATGAATGAATAAGATCTCTATGCATTCCTAGCAAGTGCTTTTTATGCATTACAAAATAACGAATTTAGATAAACTAAAGATCATCTTTATAAAGTCTAAATTATTATTGTACAATTCGATTATGCATGGAAGGAAGAAATCGCATGTCGTGTTATTAGGCATCTTTCCTTCGAAATGATTCATTAAAAGAAGGTTGCTAAAAATCCATAGGAATTTGCAAGACATGGAAATGGTTCCTCAGCTGGATGAAGTATATTAATCTCTAGGAAATTGACATAAATCTCAATCAATTACGTAAGTAGTTACGAAAGGTTGCGTTAATTCAGCATGCAAATAATTCATTCAAGAATGAAACTAGAGAAAGGCTGCATGGTTCAAACATAAAACCTTTGAGCTTAGTAGCATGAATCTTGATTGCATGTTATATAAGAATCAATAGTAATTATGCCATAACTTAACTTACGCTCTGATCTTAACCAGAAAAGTTAGGGTTTGTAAATCCACTCATACGAGGGCAATGAATCATGTGATTACAAAAATGGTATCATAAATATCTTCAAGAATAGACAAGTAAATTGGTTTATCCTAAAATACCTAAACTGCGAGGGACTCGTTTAGGAATGGTTAAATCAGTGCAACATTTCCCAAATGCTATCTGGCATTTAGCACGTTGAGGACGTGACCTAATCGCTCTTATTGCTAAAGCTGAAACTCTTATACCTAAGAACTTGCCCACATTCACAGAATGTAGGGACAATAGGACGTACTTGCGAGAGAGGATCTAGGGTTTTTACCCTAAGGATCGCTCGCTAAAAAGATGAAGCTCGAATTGAGTTGGAACCCTAGGACCGAAAATGTCGGCCTAGTGCAATTAGGAACGGATTGTTATGAAGACACCCTAATCATGTTTCCTATCTAACCATGATTTCGTGATTAGAAGACGTCATTCGATGGGTAAAATAGTCCCATGGTTTTTTATGCGACATTTGTGCAACAAGTTGCAGAGTCACATGATCTTGCAATTTCATCACAAGGGAATAGTCAATCCCTCGGAATGAGATTGGCACATTCTTGCGCAAGTTTATCTTGCAAGAGGATGAGTAGTCATCCTTACATGGCACCTTTCTTGGAAAAGTGACCAAGAAAAGGGGATTAGATAATTGCTTGGAAGCAAAAGACCAATCAATAAATTGGAATAACATATTTACTGCTAATTGAACTTAAGGTATTCGTTAAGTTGGGTTAATAGTGTACATCCCCAACCCAAGGATATAAGGGTTAACAAACAAACCCTTGGGAATCTTGCCAAGTTGCAATTGATCCCATATTGAATGCTGAATGCATTCGGAAAGAAGGATTCACTCCTTAGTAGTTGGCCAAAAAAAACGACCACTGGAAATAATTGTGCTTGTAAAAGTTTAGGGAGCACTGTTTGCTTTGTTTGTTCAAGGAATTAAAGGATGAAAAGATATCTAATGCTTCAGGTTGAAGGCCTGAAGGAAGAGGCAGTCTTAGTTACCCCCGACTACCTGCCTGACCCTAACCAAGGGGGTTGTTAACGGCACCGGGAAGGTGGACCGAACACACCGCGAAAGGTCTCTCCATTGAGCGCTACTTGGAGCAGGAGGACCCTTGGGTGCCAAGGGGGCTCTGGCTATAAATCCCTCGCCTTTCGGGCGCTACACAAGAGGCCAACATTTTGGATCTCGAGGCCTGCATACTAGTCTACGGGTGGAATCTTGGATTAGTAATCCCTGTGGATTGCTTGATAGCCTTTCGACGGATTATGGATGAGCCTACGTCGAGCTGGACTTTATAAATGTATTCCAAGGATAAATATGATAACATGTTGAAAATGAACTTTTTTGACACTGCTTTTCTATGTCAAGTGCTATGATTACGTGAAGGAAGTGATGCCTAACGGACTACTTAAGGAAGTTGTTTGATGCATGTCCAACTATATGTGGTAGGTAATTAGATAACTAAGACAACCTGAGGAAAGTGCGGTGGATGTGGTCATGGGTCTGTCCTACAGATGGATGGTCCCGGTTGGCCGAGAACTTTTCTCAATCATGATGGATAACAAAAAGATCGTTTCAAAGGACACGAACAACAAGGGTGCTAACCTAGAGTCTATGTTATAATAATCCCGATTTACGTTGTTTTAGGGGAACGGAATGGGACTATGCCTTATGGCAGAGAGGTGGAGCCTTGCATCCCTCTCGTTTCCCATTCTCCTTGAATGAGGTGCAGCGTGAATCCGCTTCAACCCTGGTGTTTCTGCATAAAGTAGTTCACTTGGGGGTTGATGCTAAATGTCATTTAGGAAATGACCATTAGGGGAAACCCTGATTCAGGTCGGCGGTCCTAAGTCAGAACGGCCAAAATACTTCCGCTAGGTGACAGACGCAGGAAGTCTTAGATCACAAACCCCGTAACATTCCATGGGAGTGCCGGGCGGAGCTTTCTAGATCTGCTTTCCAATGGACTGCTAAGACATGCCCTGAAGCGAACAAGTGGACATGTTACAGGTGGCTCCTCTTCGCCCTTCGTACACCTCCTCCTCTTCTTCGCAAATGGCGGCGGTGGCAGTGAGAAGCCTTTTGTCTCCTTCTTTCTCTCTTTCTCTCCCTCTCAGCAAGATGCTCCCTCTCCCTCTCGCTCTTTTTTGTGAATGCACGAAAAATGACATGCTCGGGCTTCGGCCCGTGGTTTTTTCCTCTTGGTACCGTCGCTATTGGCGTCGCATTTGCGATGCTAATAGCGATGCAAATAGCGACACCGCTATTTCTCATCACTAACTTTGCATCGCTATACCCTCATATCCTTGTAGTGTGATTCATATAGAGATACTTTAATAAAGAATGTGAGTTTTCTAATGCTATAGAATTTCAAGAGCTAGTTTTCTAGTAAGTACTATTGTGATGCGAGACTACAATGATACTAAAAGGAGAAATCTCCCCCCTAATATTGCTACAATGAGCATACTTTTACTTTGAGCTTCATAGGATTATTAGAAGCATGTTTGTGAAATTCCAAAGGATTAAAGAAATGAACAAATAAAGCTTCCAGACTTTATATTTGTAGGGTAGAAAAAACTATGAAAGAGTAGGATTTATTACAAGATGATGAGAGGATCACTACAAGATACATGCCTCATACTGACATTCAAAGTGACGAAAATACTCATTAAAAAAATTGCCCACATCGTGCCTTAACGTGTCGGTATTAGTGTTTCCATGGAACCATCGCTATTGACATCGGTATTTGTGTCACTTTTGCGATGCTACAAATACGGATGCACATATTGACATCAATAGTGACAATTTGCGATGCATATTGCAATGCCAATAGTGACGTGTGCATTAAATTTACGATGCTAATAGCAATGGTTATAGAGGAAAAAAAATTCTGGCACAGCAGTAAGCTATCCTACCACATGTAGCACTATGTGTTGTATTTACATTCTACAAATGGATTACATGTTATGTGTACAATGGTTGTCAAAATGAGTGCAAAATATAGTAGAACCCACAAGACTGATTAAATACAAGATTGTCGATTAAAACTCATGGAATCATGTCAAGATATAAAGGATGATAATAACATAGTACATAGAATGTGGTTGCATAATTCACAAGAACAAAAAGAAAGAGGATGTGCACACTACCAATCCAAGTGTGAGCTATAGATCCTCACCATCCGAAAGCTCATCTTGACGCAAAGGAGCATCGAATGGATTCTGCAAGAAGAAAACAACTACACATCGGTCCACCATTCATAATGCATTTTAACAAAAATAGTAAATACAGATAAGAAAGATGAGTGACTTACTAGGCTGATACGTGAATATATTCTATCAATCAATGCAGTGAAACCATGCCTCATTGCATATCGAGTCTCTCTAGCCAATGGGATCATGGTTTGTAATGGAGTATTACAATAAAACAAAAAAACAACTATTAGAAACACGATTGTCAGTACAAGAGATATTGCAAAAAATAAAGTGAGAAGAACAAAAGAAAAACTTACAAAGTCCTCTAGATAAGTCCTGTGGCCACCACTCCCAAGATGATGAACCACCCCTCTCGCCCGTCATGCCCTCGCTACCTCGTGCTACTATCTCCAATGTCCCGAAGAATCTATAGCCTCATCCTTGAGTCTGTGCGAGTTATGTGTGTCTAGCCACTCAAGCTTTGAGGCGCCATTGTTGAGTGCCTTGTGTCCATCGTCTGTGTGACATGTATGCACACTTGCACTCCATCATCTAGCATGTGGAAAACCTTTATACTATAGTGGGAATTGGAAACTCCTCATGTAAGGATGCTACTACGTAGTCCTTACTTTCCTCTTGTATGTTCTTCCAATGGTCCAGGACATTGTGCCAAAAAACTTATTAGCACAACTCTCTCATATGAGCTATCACCCTCCTCCCCTCATCATTCATGATCATGACTCCTGTCATGTCATCTCTACAAGGTATCCATATCCCTTTAGGGTATGCCTAAGATGTGTCATCTTCCACCTATGACAACGCTCTTGGGCATAACAACCAGGTGACCCCTATATATCTAGTGTATCCATGGGGGTGGTATCTCTTAGAGTAGCACCCATAGTATTACCGCCTGTGGATGGCTGGGCAAGAGTCACTCGAGTAGACGTCCTCAAAGGTGTGACAAATCCTATAGGTGATGCAACTCCACTAGAATGAAGAGACGGAGATACTACATCAGTGCCTCCACAATAACCACCTGAGCCACCCTCTCTCGAACGTGCACGGGAGTGAGGAGTAGCACTTGTATCATGAGCTAACCGTTGGCTCATTGTATCCACGTCTTTGTAGCATCCCCTAGAAATTCTCCCTCCATCTCCCCCAAGTATGAAGCGTCGACCTCATCTACTAGAAACCGAAGCATTAGAGCAAGCTGATGTAGATCTAATGGAACGGCCTAATGGGGTCCAAGACAACTCTTGGTTTGCCATGTCCTGACACAACTCCACATACATTGCAAGATCGATAAACATGTCACCACAAAAGGATGAGTCCACCTCATTCTCAAAGAATTCTTGGCCTCTTGTCTTTTTGTCATCATTACCCGATTCTGCCTCCTCTACGCGCATTGACCTCCAGTCCTTGCAATATTGACCCCTCCAACTGCATATTATCCTCATCTATGCTGAGAACATTGCTTTCATAATACATTCTTGCACTTCAGGGAGTTGAAGGCACAACATACCACCATCGAGGTTGTCAGGGGTTTGAATAGAAAATTACATGTTTAAAATCACATTAGAGAGATTCAACATTTGTGACATATACCATGTCCTAATAAAATTAAGAAAAATGTGTCATGCAGATCCGTCCATCTTTTTTCGAAATCTATTTCGAGAAGCGAGATGGACCTTGTCGAACAGTTTCCCCGGTTCGTTCCAATACCACTTTGAACCATTTCACATCGAATATTTCTGATATTTTCTAGCTTGCTCATACCTAGTGAGCCACTCTCCATGGATACATAATGCAACATACAAAAAAAATTTACTTTCTCCTCCATTGCAACATCCATCATTTTTTCTACCCCATTTCCAACCACCACATCTCCGGTAGCCTATCATTGTCCTTATATGACCATAGTATACTATTGTCTGAATCCAAAATTGGTAGTTACTGTGAAATATGCACTAACTCCTCAGACACTAACCAATCGTCAGTCATGCTACCTTCTGGTTGATCTCGTTGTCGCACAAATACTTTCATGGTTTTCATGAAGTGCTCCAAGAAGAGCATCCATCACATATGGACAGATCCCGTAATCTCCACTTCATCTACAAGATGCAACAGGAGGTGGGTTTGTGTCCTGAGCATCGCATATTTTCTCAAAGAGATAGACCCTCTCCACTACTCCTTGCCTTGTGGATTCAATAGAAGATGTCTTGATCACCTTTTGTGAAATCCATTGCACTAAATTTGACAACCTGTAAATCGCCCCATGTATTTCTGAAGTAAGGCATCATGCAATCGCAATACGTAGTATAAACTACCACAGACAAAGAAGCATTACAAACAACGACTAGACTTCAAATAGGAAAATACATAGGCCACTTATAGTCCATTTGTAGTAGAAACCTGACATACCTTGTGCCAATCATCAGATTTTAGCCTTGATAGTTGGTCATCTTTAATAAAAGCACATCTAAGAGAACGCATCATACCCCTCGGAGTATGGATAGACTTGATAAATTGCTTCACAATTTGCTCTTTTTTAGTGGGAAAAAACCAAGGAGCATGAGGTAGTTGTGCAAACGATTTCTTCTTAAGCCTAAAGTCTAAAATATTAAAATAATAGGTTCAAAATTTTGTGTTTACACTGCTCCACAAGTATATATTTCCTTTTTAAGGAAAACAATGTACTCAAATTTGAGATCCATCTAGACAAGTGGTTTCGCAACATCAAAATCTATAAGGGTGGCTTTTATAGTGTTCTTTTTGGCTCCCCGATCTAGTAGTTGCTTTATAATGCCAAACCTTGCGGAGATTAAATGGGAGGGCAAATGGACTACGATTGATGAATCGAGACTTTGTTGGATTCGTGATGTTGAAATATATATCGAAACACTCCAGCTCGACTATTTGCCACTATTTGATTTCTTGTGAAAATTTAGTCTTTAGCGCTTTCCATGCACTTTTTTCTCCAAAAATGGCCTCAAATGCTTCAAACACAGCTCAAAATTGGCTCCTAAAATCCAACTCTCATTAGCGACCACGGGATAAAGTGACTCACCTTGTCAAATCCCATGAATAGATCTGCACATGCATAATCATAAAGAGCATGAAGCTTATATAAAACATAAGATCAACAAAGCACAAGAATAGCTCTCACCCTACCCCCTAACAAAATCAATGCATGAAAATCCACAAGCGATAGGCCCAACATAACCTGATAAAAACTGATAAACATAGAGAGCGAACCAGTTGTTTAAACACGGGGACTAGCTAAAAACTTATCAAATAGGTCAGCTTAGTGGTGGTCTGAGCTACCTACCTAACTTAGGACAACTCGACTAGGACCTATGCAAGGACTCCTATAGCCTAGTCATCATATTCTTCTAGCAAGTATTTTTCGTTCAAGGTTGCACACTCAGGCATGTGGAGGGAGCTGAGCATAGAGTGACCTAAGGAGAATAGGGCATCAGTCTCAGATCCTGACTTTGTATCTAAGCACCTACCAAGCTCTAACGGGGTGACACTTAATCCTTGGTTCTCATTCCTACTCATGGAATTCATGCCTTGGTCTTGTTAAGGGTAGGGTGAGAGCTCGTATAGGTTTTATTGTGTATATATTTTGTATAAGCTTCATACTCCTTGTGATTGTATTTATGTACTTTTTTGCATGTTTTCTTTCATTTAGAGTTTCATTTCCTTTCATTTATAAAATGTCAACTTCAAAAAAATCACTTTTGCACATTATCAACTAGAGTGGGGGTTCCTGTTTGGGGCTTAACGAACTCCGATTTACGATCCGATTGGACGGCTGACTTCATGATGTCGAACTTTATAAACTTTAGCCCCATTGCGCACTTTATAGCTCTTGGATCCAATAGCTATAAAGTGCGAAATGGGGCCTAAGTTTATAGCTATTGGATCCAAGAGCTATAAACTTAGGCCCCATTGCGCACTTTATAGCTATTGGATCCAAGAGCTATAAAGTGCGCAATGGGGCCTAAGTTTATAAAGTTCGACATCATGAAGTCAGCCGTCCAATCGGATCGTAAATCGGAGTTCGTTTACATCCCCAAACAGGAAAAAACCCCTTCTATGGTAGTGCAAAAGTGATTTTTTTGAAGTTGACATTTTATAAATGAAAGGAAATGAAACTCTAAATGAAGAAAACATGCAAAAAAATGTCGAGATGCAAGGAGGGGACTTTTTTGATTTGCACCCCATTTTTTGGGGATTTGTGTGCCTCTTGATACCCAATCATATAGAGAGAGAGAGGGAAATCCCTAATCTATGTAGAGAGGGCAAGATTTTGATGGTAACAATGTGTAATATGATGAGGGGAATGAAATTCTTATTTTTAGCTTTTCTCTCTCCTTCTTCCTCTCTCCTCTTGTGGGCTGTTCATATGCATCAATGAAAGAGAAAAGGGGGTGGGGATTGATGACGATTTTGAAGCAAATGATGTTGTTGAGGCAGTAGAAGACGTAGATTGGATCTGAAAGAGTGCATCAGTGGCAAGAGAGAAGCGTCAGCGGCCTTTGAATCTCGGGATACGGGCCTTGAACACACGGGTTTCTATGAGTAAGTATTCTTTTTCTTTGTTTAATGAAAGATAATTGAAAGAAATATTTGATGATGATTGATCTTGGTTGCATATGTTGAATTATCTCTGAAATGAAAGAAAAAAACCAAAAATTTCAATGACATAATAATTTTTTCTCAAAACATGTAAAACTTGCAAAGTACAGTTTTTGAAAAAATCATGAAAATAAGGGTTTTAGTGAGTGTTTTGAGTTCCCATGGAATAAATATAAATATATATATAGTGCTGAGTAATTTTGATCAATCAAAGCTTAATTTTTTCATAATCAAGAGAGTCAATGTGATCTGAGTCATTAGTATTAGTGTAAGTTGCATGGATTATCCAAAAATACTAGATTTTTGGATAATTTTAGCCTATATTTGATATTATTTATTGAAAAAATCTGAAAAAAGTTAGAAAAGCTTCTAGATTAGGATTGCATGCAAAAAGCAAGTTAGTTTTTCAACCAGTTAGGAGATTTTTCATAAAAAAGACAGATTGATGAAATCGCACGCGCCGCGATCGCTGTAAACAAGCTGAAAACTGCAGATTGAACTGAAAGAAGGAGTGATCTAGGAGATCCGTGAGCAGGGATCCTAAAGTTTTATCCCCCTTTTGGAGCCAACGGAACCATCATATTTGGATTCCTAGCAGCAGAGAAGGAGCTGTAATTTTTATGCACGTTTTGTTCTACGAAGGAGCTCCAAGAGATCTAATGCCTGGAGATTGCTTCTGAGTAGTGCGAAGATTCCAGGTTCTTTCAATACATATTGATTCAATTCATTGTTATTTGTTTTTGTAGTGTTTACCACTTGGTTATTCTCTATCTTCTCTTCCATCTCCTATCTCTACTTCCTTCTACTTCTGATCCCTGATGGATTTGTTGAAGAGTATGCTACAGGGTGACCTCCCTGCATGAGCACACATCCTAAGGCAAATGTGCTAGCATCAATTACTACCTCAAACTTCTTATTGAGGTCTGGAAGTTTTAGGATAGGTGCTGATACCAAACTTTGCTTCAATCTATCAAAACTAGATTGTTCGGCAGTTGACCATGCAATGGATGTTTGCTTCTTCAGTAGATCCATCAGAGGTGCTGCAATCAAGGCATAATTTTTTATGAAGACCCTATACCATCCTGTCAATCCAAGAAAACTGCGTATTTCTTTGAAAAGTGTTGGTATTTGCCATTTTAGAACATCTCTGACGGATCCACTAAGATTTCTTCCGCTGATACGATGAATGCCAGATATTCAATCTGACGTTTGTAGAATGCACACTTCTTCATCTTAGCATACAGCTTATGTGCCCTCACTATCTCAAGGACAATCCGAAGTTGGGGTTCATGATCTTCTTCCTGTTTAGAATAGACTAAAGTGTCGTTGAAGAAGACGAGTATGAAGTCATCAAGATATGGCCTAAAAATATCCTACATTAACCTATTGAAGGTGGCAGGTGCATTCGTAAGCCCGAATGACATAACTAGAAACTCAAAGTGTCCATATCTTGTGTTGAAGGCCCTCTTTGGGATATCTTCTTCCTTGATCCTTATCTGATAGTAGCCAGACCTGAGATCAATCTTGGAGAAGATCTTCGCACCCTGAAGATAATCAAGAAGCTCATCTATTCTAGCAATAGGGTACTTGTTCTTGACAGCTGATTGATTCAACCCTCTGTAATCAATACACAGTCGAAGCGTTCCATCTTTCTTTTTCTAAAATAGTACTCGAGCTCCCCATGGTGAACTACTAGGATGAATGTAGCTTGAGTTGTTCCTTCAGCTCAATTGCTTTCGGAATGGACATTCTATAAGGTCTCTTCGCAATTGGTGTAGCTCCTAGCACTAGTGTGATCTCATGATCCACTTCTCTTTGAGGCGGGAATTCTGTCAACTCTTCAGAAAATACGTCCGCGTATTCCTTTAGCCATGAAGTTCCTTCACTAGACTCCTGCTTCTGATCTAACTTGTTGAGCTGAATCAAGTAGACAGGTAGTCCTTTTCAGACTCCCTTTATAATCCAAGATGCCTTGGCCAATTGAATTTTTGGCTTTCCAGCCTCAACTTGAGTTGTGACTAAATCCCCTTCAGAGTTCCGAAAGGAAATTTGGCCCTTTTGATGATGAATGTGGGCGTCATTAGGTTTAAGCCAATCCATTCCGAGTAGACACTCATGGATACCTAAGTTCATGACTCTGAACTTGACCGAAGTCATCTTTCCTCCCAGAAATAATTCCACCTTATCAGTTTGCCTGGTACAAGTGACCTCACGACCATTTGCTAATTCCACAGGCAAGGTAGGTGCTTCTACTGTGGCTATTCCTAATCTTTTTGCACAAGCTGGTGAGATAAAGAAATGTGTACTGCCACAATCAATCAAGGTCTTGAAACCTTTACCTTGATAGTCCGACAGTGTTTGAATCACCGAGAACTGGCGATTCGGGCCTTTCTTGTGGAGAGCAGCATGGATTGTCGCCCTTTCAAACTCGTCTTCCATGGTCGGATCTTCTTCTTCGTGCATTTCCCTATTGGCAATGCAGACGGTTCTTCCTCCGCCTCGAGTAGCAGCTCCCTGGCCACGGCCTATTCCTTGGAAAGGTGTCTGGTGATGTCCTCCTCCAAGCTTGGGACATTGCCTCTTGAAATGTCCTGGCTCATTGCAGTGGAAACAACGGAAGTTCTGGCCATTGCTTTGGGTAGGGACAAAGCTGTTGGCATTATTAGTCCTTGCTTTCTTTCTTTGTCCCTGATTCTGACCTTGAACTCTCTTCATTTGAGGCCTAAATGCTCCTCTGTTTGGGTCATTATAAGACCAAGTTTTGTTTCCTCTTGGTCTAGCCTGCACCTCCTGAATTATAGACACAACTTGAATGAGTGCGTCATGTAGATCTGATGGGCGCAAAGATTCGAGATGGGTATTCACTGATGGATTTAAACCAGCAGAAAATTTTAACACCTGCTGTGTCATGTCCATCTGTGGCGCATTCTTAAGAAGTGAGACGAATTTAGAGTAGTATGCGTCAAGAGTGAGTCCCAGTTGTTTTAGCTCGTAGAACTCATTCATTTTCTGCATGTGATATGCAGGTGGTAAGTATCTTCCCTACACGGATATCTTCAGTTTTTTCCAGGTAACGAATCCTTCCACGATTCCTTGATCTCTGCACCATTGCTTCCACCAAAGCCTAGCTTCGCCGATGAGCTTCAGCTTGGTGAGCATAGCCTGGTTGGCAGGTGCATTACCAGCTTTTTTAAAATAATCCTCCATGGATTCAATCCAAATTTTAGCATCCGCTCGGATGGACCTGCCTTTCCTGTCAAATTCAGGTGCCTTAATTTGCTTGAGAAGAAACTTCTTCTCCTGGATTACGACAGTACTTGATGTAGGAGGCGAACTGGGAATCTGTACCTGGGTTTATGCTTCTTGTGTAGAGCGGCATGGAATGTGGCCCTTTCAAACTCTGCTTCGATGGTCAGATCTTCTTCTTTCCACATTTCCCTGTTGGCAACGCAGGCGGTTCTTCCTCTGCCTCAGGTAGCGGCTCCTTGGCCATGGGCCAGTCACGGGCCGTTCCTTGGAAAGGTGGTTGGCGACGTCCTCCTCCAAGCTTGCGACAGTGCCTCTTGAAATGTCCTGGCTCGTTGTAGTGGAAACGACGGAAGTTTCGGCCATTGCTTTGGGTAGAGACAAAGTTGTTGGCATTATTAGTTCTTTCTTTCTTTCTTTGTCCCCAATTCTGACCTCGAACTCTCTTCATTTGAGGCCTAAATGCTCCTTTGTTCGGGTCATTATAAGACCAAGTTTTGTTACCTCTTGGTCTAGCCTTCACCTCTTGAATTATAGGCACAACTCGAATGAGTGTGTCCTGTAGATCTGATGGGCACATAGATTCGAGATGGGTATTCACTAGTGGATTTAAACCAGCACAAAATTTTGACACCTATTGTGTCATATCCATCTGTGGCGCATACTTAAGAAGTGAGAGGAGTTTAGAGCAATATGTGTCAAGAGTGAGTCCCAGCTGTTTTAGCTTGTAGAACACATTCATTTTCTGCCTGCGATACGTAGGTGGTAAGTATCTTCCCTACACGGCTTTCTTCAGTTTTTCCCAGGTAATGGATCCTTCCGTGATCCCTTGATCTCTGCACCATTGCTTCTAACAAAGCATGGCTTCGCCGATGAGCTTCAGCTTGGCAAGCATAGCCTGGTTGGCAGGTGCAGTACCGACTGCTTCAAAGTAATCCTCCATGGATTCAATCCAAATTTCAGCATCCGCTTGGACGGACCTGCCTTTCCCATCAAATTAAGGTTGCTTAATCTTCTTGAGAAGAAACTTCTTCTCTTAGATTACGGCAGTACTTGATGTAGGAGGAGAACTCGAAATCTGTACTTAGGGTTGTGCCTGGATAAAGGTTTCTTAACGTTATTACTCGTTAATTGTTATGATTTATATTTTACCTACATTTCAACTATCAACCAAGCAATCTAGCCATTAACTTTTTATCAATTATCGTTGACAAAACAGACTTTGATAAAAAGAAGTCTTATTGCATTCATATGGGCATAGCCCTTTTGGAGTACAACATTTCTAGAGATGATAGAGAAACTGTTTACATTTACTTTGGGGAGAACAATATTCTATTACATTTATTTATGGGAACTGGATAATAGTATGGTTTCGGGTCATGAATCTTCAGGAATCGGTAAGTCATTGGAAGATCAGGGTATTCTTTTCTTTGGAACCCATTCTTCTCATGGCACCCCAACACCTTGATCCTGTTGGTGGGGATTACATGGTCACTTCCTCATATACATTTGAGTTTAGCTCAACCCTCTGACCTCAGATATGTAAAGTTGAGTTTACGTGAGCCTCCACAAAAATGAACAACTTCATGATCTTCAGGTCTTCCAACCACTTGATCCTCTTTAAGTTGGTTTGAATGTATGTAAACTGGTGGGCAGCTATATAGTAGATTTCTGAGGTACCCGTCCATCTTCATTCCACGTACAAAGGTGATGGATTATAGATATGATTTAGGATGTTCATCATCTCAACCCTTTGTCGATAAACCGGGGAATGCATTGCAGTCATAAACATGACTCGGAAAACTAAAAACTTGTTCATGGTTCATAATTCTGCAAGACAGCATCGAAAGTCAGGAAATGTTCGGAACACTAATGTTTGCTTTTCTTTATCTTATTAAGATTTCTTTAAAAAGAATCCTTCGTTGGTTCGCTCTGATACCAATTGTAGCGTGTCCAGTTGTTCTCTACAGGACACGCCTTAGCAGTCCATCGAAAAGCAGATCTAGAAAGCTCCGCCCGGCACTCCCATGGAATGTTACGGGGTTTGTGGTCTAAGACTTCCCGCATCTGCCACCACATAGCAAAAGTATTGTGGCCGTTCCCACTTATTACGACCTGAATCAGGGTTTCCCGTAATGGTTATTTCCTAAACGACATTTAGCGTACCCCAAGCGAACTACTTTACACGAAAATGCCAAGGTCGAAGCGGATTCACGCTGCACTTGGTTCAAGGAGAATGAGAAACGAGAGGGATGCAAGGCTGACCTCTTTGCCATAAGGCATAGTCCCATTCCGTTCCCCTAAAACAATGTAAATCGGGATTATTATAACTTAGACTGTAGGTTAGCGCCCTTGCTATTCGTGTCCTTTGAAACAATCTTTTGATGTCCATCATGATTGAGAAAAGTTCCCGACCAATCGGGACCACCCATCCGTAGGACGAACCCATGGCCACATCCAGCGCACTTTCCTCAGGTTGTTTTAGTTATCTAATTACCTACCACATTTCGTTGGATATGCATCAAACAACTTTCTTAATTAGTCCGTTAGGCATCGGATCCTTCACGTAATCATAGCACTTGACATAGAAAAGCACTATCAAACAAGTTCCTTTTCAACAAGTTATCATATTTATCTTAGGAATATATTTATAATGTCCAACCCATAGGCTCATCCATAATCCGGACAAAGGCTATCCAGCAATCCACAGGGATTACTAATCCAAGATTCTGCCCATGGACTAGTATGCAGGCCTTGAGATCCAATCCTGAGTCACGTTGGCCTCTTATGCAGGGCCCGAAAGGCGAGGGATTTATAGCCAAAGCCCCCCTAGCACTCAAGCGTCCTCCTACTCCAAGTAGCGCTCAATGGAGAGACCTCTCGCGGTGGGTTCGGTCCACCTTCCCGGTGCCGTTAACAACCCCCTTGGTTAGGGTCAGGCAGGTAGTCGGGGGTAACTAAGACTGCCTCTTCCTTCAGGCCTTCAACCTGAAGCATTAGATATCTTTTCATCCTTTAATTCCTTGAACAAACAAATCAAACAGTGCTCCCTAAACTTTTACAAGCACAATTATTTCCAGTGGTCGTTTTTTTTGGCCAACTACTAAGGAGTGAATCCTTCTTTCCGAATGCATTCAGCATTCAATATGGGATCAATTGCAACTTGGCAAGATTCCCAAGGGTTTGTTTGTTAACCCTTATATCCTTGGGTTGGGGATGTACACTATTAACCCAACTTAACGAATACCTTAAGTTCAATTAGCAGTAAATATGTTATTCCAATTTATTGATTGGTCTTTTGCTTCCAAGCAATTATCTAATCCCCTTTTCTTGGTCACTTTTCCAAGAAAGGTGCCATGTAAGGATGACTACTCATCCTCTTGCAAGATAAACTTGCGCAAGAATGTGCCAATCTCATTCTGAGGGATTGACTATTCCCTTGTGATGAAATTGCAAGATCATGTGACTCTGCAACTTGTTGCACAAATGTCGCATAAAAAACCATGGGACTATTTTACCCATCGAATGACGTCTTCTAATCACGAAATCATGGTTAGATAGGAAACATGATTAGGGTGTCTTCATAACAATCCGTTCCTAATTACACTAGGCCGACATTTTCGGTCCTAGGGTTCCAACTCAATTCGAGCTTCATCTTTTTAGCGAGCGATCCTTAGGGTAAAAACCCTAGATCCTCTCTCGCAAGTACGTCCTATTGTCCCTACATTTTGTGAATGTGGGCAAGTTCTTAGGTATAAGAGTTTCAGCTTTAGCAATAAGAGCGATTAGGTCACGTCCTCAACGTGCTAAATGCCAGATAGCATTTGGGAAATGTTGCATTGATTTAACCATTCCTAAACGAGTCCCTCGCAGTTTAGGTATTTTAGGATAAACCAATTTACTTGTCTATTCTTGAAGATATTAACGATACCATTTTTGTAATCACATGATTCATTGCCCTCGTATGAGTGGATTTACAAACCCTAACTTTTCTGGTTAAGATCAGAGTGTAAGTTAAGTTATGGCATAATTACTATTGATTCTTCTATAACATGCAATCAAGATTCATGCTACTAAGCTCAAAGGTTTTATGTTTGAACCATGCAGCCTTTCTCTAGTTTCATTTTTGAATGAATTATTTGCATGCTGAATTGACGCAACCTTTCGTAACTACTTACGTAATTGATTGAGATTTATGTCAATCTCCTAGAGATTAATCTACTTCATCCAGCTGAGGAACCATTTCCATGTCTTGCAAATTCCTATGGATTTTTAGCAACCTTCTTTTAATGAATCATTTCGAAGGAAAGATGCCTAATAACACGACATGCAATTTCTTCCTTCCATGCATAATCGAATTGTACAATAATAATTTAGACCTTATAAAGATGATCTTTAGTTTATCTAAATTCGTTACTTTGTAATGCATAAAAAGCACTTGCTAGGAATGCATAGAGATCTTATTCATTCATTTGAAAAATACAAATGACCCATTTCTTTGGTTGTAAGCTATTTCCTTAAATTTAGCCAAAGTATTTCAATCGAAAATTGCATCCTCTTTCCATAAATGATCCATGCACAATTGAAATATTATGACGTAATTAAAAATTAGGAAGAAAACCTAGACTTGTGGTGAGATGTTCATATGGATGTTAGGAGATGATCCTCCTACGGTTGCGCCTTGTGCCTTTTTAGGGGCCATCGCAAATTCGACCTTTTTTTCCTTAGACGTAGACTTATGATCTTGGTCTTCTCCTTCGCACGCAAAACTCCCTTTCTGATTCGACTTCCTGGACCGATTCCACCGACTTTCAGAATCGAGCTTTAGAAGGTCTCAAAGGCTGCCTCCTCCAAGTAGGGAATGGATTTAAAAGACTTGAAATGGAAGGCTTTTAAAAGGAGACCAAGGTTATAAGGACCGATTGGGAAGGGCGCTCATGAAAGTCCAGGGAAGGGAGATTTAAATGGACTTTGTGGAATGCAATGGCTTAAACTCTGGGTTTTAAAGAACCCGCTTTGTAGGTCCGATGGAAAAGGAGTTTTGAAACCCGGGAGTGAGGATTTCCATGGGAAGGGTTGCTTTAAATGGACCAAAAGAAAGGGTCTCTAAAACCTGACCTAAGGTGGGCAAAAGGCTTAAATTCCAACGGGGAAGGGGTGTAAAGCAAGCTTGGAAAGGGCTTAAACTCCGGGGTTAAAACGAACTTTGAAGGGGAATTTCAATAGGAAAGGGGGGCTTGGGTGGAAATTTCAAGAAGAAGGGGACTTAGGTGGAAATTGCAAGGGAATGGGTGCTTAAATCCCGGTGGGGGGGGGGTTATTAAAACCCACATAGAGAAGGCTTAAGAAAGCCCACAGGAAGGGGGGTTTCCTAAGGGCCTTTAGAAGCTTCCCAAGAAGCTTATGGGAAGCTTTTGTATGCGTGATTTCACCACGTGGGAGGAGAGGAGATGATGTATAATGGCGGCTTCTTGGCAGGCACGACTGAAATGATGGTGGCAGCGGTTCCTTAGAGGCAATATTCCCTCCCTCACAGTGCACTTGGAGCTTCAGGTGGCAGCTCACCTCTCTATCTCACATGGCAGCGTTAGCTCCTCCTTACTCCTCTCTCTCGGACGTTTGTAAGCCTCCCGGCTCTTCTTGATCTTCTTCAGCCTCACAGCACACACAGAGGCGATGCTACTTTCTTCTTTCTCACACGCAAGCGACTGCAACGTTATGGCTCTCCCCCCTCCTTCATTCCTCTCAGCCGCAGCATTATGGCCCTCCCTTTTTCTTCCCCTTTACTCCCCTCCCGCAGGTTGTTTTATAAGTGAAGGAAGGGGACCTCCCCACCCCCACGCGGCCTGAGTGCATGGCTATATTCCTTCTGCGAGCTCTAGAAAGGAGCTTAATCATCCTTGCCATACCCCTCTCCTCCAGCACGGCCTTCAGCTGGAGGAAGAATGGATAATTAAAGAATTTTTTTTTCCCATAAGATATATCCTTATCCTCTTGAGCTCCTCCCAAGAGGAGGTTCATATGAGGATACTCGGTTCCTTTGTATATGCCAATAGAGATTGTACAATCGCACTGTTCGTTTATTTAATGCCGGCATTCCCTTACATGAGTATCAAGCGGGTTAGAAATATTTTCAACGGAAATATTACATTATCTCCCCCTTGGAGGAATCGAGATGGTTTCATCTTGAGATAAACTGGGGATATTGATGGTTGAGAGAGCTTTCATCTATCCAAGTGGCATCCTCCTCGGGATAATCTTTCCACTGGACGAGGCATTCCCTCAAGGTTCTAGATCTCAGTTGTCTCTCCCTAATATCTAAGATCCTATTTGGCCTTAGTTCAAGGACCCCTTGACTAGGCATTACAACTTGTTGGTCATCAAGTACATGGTTAGGATTAGGTACATACTTCTTCAATAGGCTGATATGGAATACATTATGAACCTTTAGGTTCTAAGGGAGTTGCTGTGTATAAGCATTAGGTCCTAGGCACTTGAGGATCTTGTATGGTCCACAATTCCTTTGACATAGCTTCTTGCAATCTCCTAAGGATAGAGAATTATTCTTTGGGCGTACGTGAATGAAGACCATGTCTCCTTCCTCAAAGATTCTATCTTGACGCTTCAAATCCGTGTATGCCTTTTGTCTCTCCTTGGTGGCTTGGATGTCCTGTCTTATTGACTTTATTTGGTCATCCATCTCTTCCAACATCTGCCTTAAAGCTTCAACCCTCAAGGTTGGATCTGAGAAGTTTAGGGGACTTCGACAATCATGACTATACAATGCTTCAAAAGGGGTCATCTGAGTGCTTTGTTGGTAAGAAGCATTGTGGGTGAATTCCACCAAAGGCAAGTATTGAATCCACCTTTTTAGTTCACTACAGCAGTGTGCCCTAAGCATATCTGCGATGACTTGATCGACTCGCTCCGTTTGACCATCAATTTGGAGATGATAAGCTATGCTAAAACAGAGTTGAGTCCCAATGGCTTCAAAGATGGCTCTCCAGAAGTGTGGTGTGAAGAGAGAATCACAATCACTAATGATTCTTCTGGGCAGCCCATGTAGCTTAAATATCTCCTTGATAAACAACCTTGCAATGTCTGAGGCTTTATAGTTTGTCTTTACTAGAATAAGGTGTGTAACCTTAGTAAGCATGTCAACCACAACCATGATGGAGTTGTATCCTCCCTGAACTTGGGATAGACCAACAACAAAGTCCATACTGATGAATTCCCATTTCATTTGGAGAATATCAAGTGGTTGTAACTTTCCTGGCATTTTGACATGTTCGGCCTTGATACATTGACAAGACAAATACTCAGTGATATATTTGAGAACGTCACCTTTAAGCCTCTCCCAATGGTAGCTCTTCCTAACTGCATTGAGAGTCTTGGAATACCCAGGATGTCCTGAGAAAGGGGAATCATGAGATTTCCACAATATCTTCTGCTTAAGTGACTATCTTGATGGTATACATGCTCGCGTTCTATAGTAGACAAGTCCACTATTGATAGAGAATTCATGATACTTACCCTGTAGCTTTTGGTCTTGATCCTTGATACAGATCTCCCTTAGCATCCTTTGATAGGTTGGATCATGGCATGCTTCCTCTCTAGGTAGCTCAAGTATTGGGTTGTTTGGGATGGAAACCTTTGTAGCTAGAGATCTTTGTTGATGGATTTTGTAAGATTAGAGAATTAAGGAATGCCTTGTGACTGAGTGCATCAGCAACTACATTCTCCTTTCCTGGTCGGTACTTTATTTCAAAGTCATACTCCTCAAGCAGTCCAATCCATTGACATTGCCTCATGTTGAGCTCGTTCTGGGTAAAGATCCACTTGAGACTTTTATGATCAGTCACTAGAGTAAACTTATTACCCAACAGGTAGTGTCTCCAAAGCTTTAGAGCATGGATGATAGCTAATAGTTCTAGATCATGGGTAGCTTAATTCTTCTCATGTCTCTTCAGTTTCCTTGAAGAGTATGCTACAGGGTGACCTCCCTGCATGAGCACACATCCTAAGGCAAGTGTGTTAGCATCAGTTACTACCTCGAACTCATTACTGAGGTTTGGAAGCTTTAGGATAGGTGCTGATACCAAACTTTGCTTTAATCTATCAAAACTAGATTGTTCGGCTATTGACCATGCAATGGATGTTTGCTTCTTCAGTAGATCCGTCAAAGGTGCTGCAATCAAGGCATAATTTTTTATGAAGATCCCATACCATCCTCTCAATCCAAGAAAACTGTGTATTTCTTTGACAGTTGTTGGTATTGGCCATTCTAGAACATCTCTAGCCAGATCCACTAAGATTTCTTCCACTGATACGATGAATCCCAGATATTCAATCTGATGTTTGTAGAATGCACACTTCTTCATCTTAGCATACAACTTATGTGCCCTCATTGTCTCAAGGACAATCCAAAGTTGGGGTTCATGATCTTCTTTCTGTTTAGAATAGACTAAAGTGTCATTGAAGAAGAAGAGTACGAACTCCTTAATATATGGCCTAAAAATATCCTGCATTAACCTGTTGAATGTGGCAGGCTGGTGCGCATATCGGTCGCTATATGCTCACGTAGTGAATCCCGGAAGGTCCCCAAGAACAATGAACTCTACCGTATTTTATGTATATTTCCATCTTCATGCTCAATAATAGCCCAATTTACAAAAATATTACAAGCTTTTAGCTTTTGAGTTTGCTTTTACAAAAATAGGAGATAAAGCTAATGGACGGTGCCCATAGAGTCTGGCACGTCCAACACAATGTCCAAATAGAAATAACATATCCGTGCGCATAGGCGCACACAAAATAATAATCAATAATCGATGCCTCAATAGACATAACAAAATATAGGCGTGGCGCCTATCAAAATATAATCCATATGTCGAATACTTGCTAAACTCCAATGCTTTCCTCCGCCACTACTGCTATCTCTACACATCAACTGAAGCATTCACAATCGTTAGTAAAATAATACAATTAAACCAACAAAAGTGAATACCTAGCAATCTTCAGCTACATAAATAAATCAACTGGTTAGAAATAAATCCTAATCTTAATTTATTACGAGTGCGCACTCTAAAATCATAAACATTTATTAATTTAGTATGTATTTTGCGGAATCATCCGCTATGGAATCACCCACGTACACACTAAATTAATGAAACGCCCGAAAAGGACAGGCGTCCCCATCAACTTCTCGCACAAAGAATCCACTTTGTGTATGATCCCCGGTCGTCAAAGTTTACGGAATCCACGGTAAAACCTCACGAAATCCACCGTGGCACGGAATCCACCGTGGAATATGCCTCCTGGCATCTCACCTGATGATAACCAGACTTAAGGTCAATTTTACTAAATATAGAAGATCCTTGCAGTTTGTCCATAAGGTCATCCACTCTAGGAATAGGATACCTATTCTTTACAGTGATCTTATTTAAAGCTCGGTAGTCAATACACATACGATAAGTATTATTCTTTTTCTTGACTAACAATACAGGTGCACTGAATGGAGAACTGCTAGGTCGAATCAAACCTCTATTTAGTAATTCCTCAACTTGACTCTGGATTTCTTTTTGCTCTATCTGATTGTGCCTATATGGTGCTTTGCAAGGTGATTGTGTGCCAGGGATCAAATCTATCTTATGGTCTTCTGGTCGTGAAGGTGGTAAACTTGGTGGTAGGTCTTCTGCAAAACAGTCCTTAAAATATGCGAGAAATTCCTTATGCCTAGGGTGCATATGATTTTCCTTTACTTGCAATTCATTCACCCAAATGAGATATGATTTACTACTCTTGCGTAATGCACGTTTTGCTTGAGTATGCGAAAGTAGTGGAAAATAATTAGATGCATGCATACCATATAATGTAATAGATTTTCCTTGAAAATTAATATTCATTGTGTGTGTGGAATAATCTATATCTAGATTATGCTGGTGTCACCAAGGCATTCCTAAAATAAAGTCACTCGACTGTAATGGAACAACTAAGAAATTTCTCCTTCCAATGTATGAACCAATTTGAATCTCTAAATCTTGCACTTCTTGTGTACCATTATATCTAGTGCCTAAAAATGTAGCTTTTATGCGATAATGCGTAGGTACAGTGTGTAATTTCAATTCTTTTACCAATTTTGCTAAAATAAAATCATGAGTACTACCGTCATCATGTAAAATAGTCTTTTCCTTTCCATGCACCAAATATTTCATAGTCAATAATGAATGTGGAGTAGGCATACCTAGTAAATTGTCGGAAGTAGTAGTGGTGTCGTCCTCATCTTCAGTGAAATCAGGCATATCCTCATGTTTGTCTTTGTCCATGGCTCCAAGATAGTTGATATGAGCTAGTGGCTTCTTTGAATGACAATTTGCTGCGAGATGTCCAGAATGGTGGCATTTATAGCATACTATTGGCTTGGCTTTGGTTACATTATTTGCAATGGCAGGAAGTCTAGGTACATTTGGATTTGCTTGTGGAATAGGCTTAGGATTTGGATTGACATTGGATGGTAATGCAGGTGGTTTAGCCCAATTCTTGCGGAAAGATGATGAAGAGAAACGACCTGGATTAAATCTTCTAAAATTGGAATTGAATTGTTTAGATCCATAATTACCATTGGCTTGGAATTGCTGTGGTCGTCTGTCTCTACCACATAACTTATCTTCAGTGTTGTGAGCTAGTGAAATGGCGTCTTCAAGGGTAGCAGGCTTGAACATGTTCACTTTCATGTAGTAATGTCCAAGAAGTCCAGACATATACTTCCGCTTATGTGTCGCCTCTGGTACGTCTTCAAGCATGCGTAGCTGTAGGAGTGCATTCCAAAAACGCTCTGTATACTGAGGAATAGGCTCACGATCCCGTTTTTGAAGTAGATCCCATTGCTTGATAGCCTTCTCATGAAATTGCGGTGGAAGGAAATTCTGCATGAACTTCTTCTTGAAATCTTCCCAAGTAGCAGGACATTCTATGCTCTTGCGTACTACAATCCACCAAAGTGATGCTCTGTCTACCAAATGATTAGTAACACACTTGATTTTATCTTTTTCTGGATAAGTTTCCTCATGGAAATAGTCATCAAACTGACTAATGAATGATAAAATAGTCTTTCCTTCTCGTATGCCATTGAAAGTGCGGAATTTGAAACTTCGTTTACTTATCTTTGATTCCTTGCGAATGGTTTGAGCTTCAAGGGTGGCATCGATGGTACGTCGAATCAAATCTTCAGCTTGAGGTTCTTCTTTGTTGGTAGACGCTCTTTGTAATTTTTCCAATTGCGCTTGCAATGCTTGCCTAGCCCTTCGTTCTTCTTCCAATTGCATTATGATTAGGTCCAGCTTTTGCTCCATCGTAGGCTCAGGTAGGTCGTCTTCAGCCATAGGATCATCCATATGTGGTTCCGTCATCGTATAAAACTCAAAAGACCTTTCTCACTCAAAATCAGGTAGCAGGATGAGCGTAGCTCAAATTCGGGGTTACAAGGCTTATGCATTTTTGGGTATTTCTGTAATATTTCCGCACACTGCGTACCGTAAATATTGCCTTCCCGCACGCCGTGTAAACCCTGTGCAAGGGTATTCCCTACTTCGTAATTATTTGTAACCTAATCCACACCATGCACGTTCAAAATGAGGTCTCCACGTTGAGAATTAGAGGCCAAGATTGGAGACCGTAAAAGCCGCAAGGGAACACCCTTTTTGAAGGGGCAATTTGGATAAATCAAGGCAAATTTTTTTATTATTATCCCTTCCCCCAGCCGATGCATGGCTGGAGGAGAGGGAGTGTGGGGAGGAATGGCCAAGGAAGGAGAAGGTCAGATTGCACGAGGAGGAGTCCTCCACGTGTGTGGAGGCCCTCTTTTCCCCCCATGCCTATATAAACACCCCCTTTTGGAGAGGGGGGAATAAGAAAGATTGCGGCAGAAGGCTGTCGTGTGGAGGAATGCCGTGAAGGAAGGGGTGAAGAGAGGAGGCCGGATGTGAAGGAGGAACCGGACGTGAAGGGAGGTGGTCGGGCTGTGAGAAGGAGGGGACGGGCTGTGTGAAGGGGAGGGAAGGTCGCCTTGTGGAGGGAGGTCGCCGTAGAGGAGAGGACGCTGTGCGGGAAGGTCACTGGCCGCTGGGGAGCCGCCGACAGGGAGCCGCCACCTCGCATGGAACCACCAGGCCGCCGCCGTCCTCGCCTAGACCACGCCCTTTTCCTCCCATGATCATTGGGACCCCCCCAACGTGGCCACGTGCTGAGAGAAGCTTCTTAGAAGCTTCTCTAGGAAGCTTCTAAGGGGGCTTCTTAAGCCCCCCTTCCCACTAGTCCATTCATACCCCCCCCCCCTCCCGAGACTTTGAAGGGAAGAAAGCTACGAGCCTTCTCACCAATCACCCAATAAGTCCATCCTGGGACTTTGAGGAAGAGGAGGCTACAAAACCCCTTCCCACCAGTCATCCATGGGCCGGGATTTTGAAGAATAAGAGAGGAAGCCCATAAAGGCCCCTCCCACTAATCACTTACAAGGCCGGTCCTTGGATTTTAGGGAAGGAGAAGAAGAACTCTAAAGTCTCCATTCTTGCAAGGCCCATTCGCAAGAGCCCTTTTCCCGCGAACATCATCGTAAGGCCCACAAAATCCTTCCTAAACTCGGAATTTCAAGGTGGATTAAAGCTCTCAAACCTGCATTGTCCAAAGGACCTCATAAGAACCCTAAGGCCTTCCCAAGTCAAATTCCGCAAGTCGGAACTTCGGTCAAGGAAGCCATATCTCAAAGGAAGTTGCGCATACAAGGGAGACGGACCAAGGTCATAAAAACTGCAAGCCAAGGCAAAAAGTTGAAATCCACAAAGGCTAACTGGAGATCGAATTCGCGATGGCCTCTAGAAAGATCACAAGGTGCGATGCAGGAGGTTCACCCCGAGCATACGTGGATATTTCCCGGAGTCCGCAAGTCCAGGTTTTATCTATTTGGATTCCACACAAAAGTATTGGAATTATTTACGATAACTTCACGAATTAGGAAGCACTCATGCATGTTCAAATTCAACTAGTCAAGTTAAATGCAATTGGAAAATGAATTGGCTATTTGAACATTTATTAGAGATAGCTTAAGATATGACAATTGATCATTGGTACGTTCAATGGAGTTAATGAAAAGAGCATAAGGTGTCTATGCATTTGCAGGACCTTATTAGTAAGTTTCCTTTTGTGCATTCAAAAGCGATGAGCCTAGGACAACTTTTGCCTCATTACAAGGTTGAAATTATTGAGGTACACCTTTTTACTAGGCATGGAAAGATTAATGGCATGTCCCATTTTTAGATAGATCTTCCTTGTAATGATTCATGAGGGAAAGTTAACACCCATAAGACGTTATTCGAAAAGGAATAGAGGGGCACGAAAATGATCTATGGACTTGTAAAATGGAATGAATTAACACTAGCTTTAGTTTGGTATAAACTTCGTCAACTACATTGTAGCTAGGAGAATGTTGCGTATTGCATAGTCATCATGCGGAAACGTCATTCATCAGAAGCCGCATTTAGGAAAGGTTGCATGGTTCGTCAAAGCATAAGATTCGAAAGTATAGACTACAAGGTCGTAGGCATGATTAATAGGTCTTAGGAAAAGTTAGTATCCAGATTATCATGCATTTTTGCTACACCAAGGAAAGATAAAATTATCATAAACCATGTGATGCGTAAAAGCAATAAATCGCATATTTACGCGTATTGGTGTAGTTGTAACTATTGTTCTCCATTAGATTTAGCTTATTACCTTAGGAAAGGTTCATCCTTGTCGTAAGACAAGTATATTGAGTTGTCTAAATCACCTAAACCACAAGGATTCTTATGGGCATGGTTGGGTCGATATGATAGGTATCCCAAGTGTTAACTAGGGTTTAGTGCAATAAGAATTCGACCTAGTTTTACACTGGTTGCCAAGACAAAACCCGCAAACCCAAAGATCTTACACACGTTCACGAAATGTCGATTCAATTGGATGTTCATGCATAAAATGATCTAAGGTTTTATCCTAAGGATCATTCGTTCTAATGATGAAACTCCGACGGAGTTGCAAATTTCTAGGACCATGGGCCAACATAATTAGAAATGGGTTGGAGGATACCCTAAACCCTGCTACTCGGCTAGAGGTAATTCCGTGGCCGGAGGACGCCATTCAATGGGTGGAATGATCCCGTGGAATGATGCAACACATGTGCAAAAAGGTTGCAACACCATATAGACTTGAGATTTGTCCACAAGAGAGTTTTGTCATCTCTCGAAATGGGGTTGGCAAGTTATTGAAAGAATTTAACTTACAAGAGGATGAGTAATCATCCTGTTACTCACTTTTCTTGGGGAATAATTGCCAAGGAAAAGGAAAGTTAGGTATTTGCCTTGAAGCAAATGACCAGACAATAAACTAAAGCTACATGGTCACTGGAATCTACCACAACAAGACCTAAAGTATTGGTAGGGTATGACCCTAACCCAAGAATGATAGGAATATTGCCAAGTTGCAATTGATTCCGGATCGAATGCGGGTTGCATTCGGAGAAAAGGAGTCACTCCTTAACAGTTTGCCAGCTAAACGACCATTGGAAATTGATTGTGCTTGTAACAGTTTGGAAAGCACTGTTTGCATTGTTTGCTCAATGAACTAAAGGACGAAAATATATCTAAATACTTCAGGTTGAAGCCTGAAGGGAGAGGCAGCTTCAGTTACCCCCGACTGCCTGCCTGACCCTAACCAAGGGGGTTGTTAGCCGCGCCGGGAACGTGGACCGAACCCGCCGCGAGAGGTCTCTCCGTTGAGTTCTTCTTGGAGCAGGAGGACGCTTGGGTGCTAGAGGGGGCTCTGGCCGTAAATCCCTCGCCTTCCGGGCCCTGCACAAGAGGCTAACGTGACTCGGGATTGGATCTCGAGGCCCGCATACTAGTCTACGGGCGGAAGCTTGGAATAGTGATCCCTAGTGGATTACTGGATAGCCTTCGGGCGGATTATGAATACGCCTACGGGCGGGAACTCCTTGTATTTCACAGATAAAAGGATAAAATGATAATAAAGAAGTTGTTTGGCATTGTTTTCTTTATGTCCTGTGATAAGATTACGTGAAGGAACCGGTGCATAACAGGGTTAATCAAAGAAGCTGTTTGTATATGTCAAACTAATGTGGTAGGTAATTACATAACTAAAACAAACCGAGGAAAGTGCGGAGGATGGACCATGGGTCCGTCCTATGGATGGGTGGTCCCGGTTAGCCGGGAACTTTTCTCAAAGTCTTCGACGGACAGAGGATGATCGTCATCTCCAAAACAAGTAACGAGAACGATGACTTAGAATTAACTATAACCCGATTCACGCTGTTTTAGGGGAACGGAATGGGACTATGCCTTATGGCAGAGAGGTTGAGCCTTGCATCCCTCTCGTTTCCCATTCTCCTTGAACCAAGTGCAGCGTAAATCCGCTTCGGACCTGACGTTTCTGCGTAAAGGAGTTCGCTCGGGTCTGACGCTACTTCTTGCGGATCGTGGTGCGCGCTCTTGAAGGTCGAATTGTAGAAATTCAAGAGGCACATGCAGGTTGGGCTGAATTTAAAAAGGCATTAAAAGATGAATATTTCCTGGAGGATACAGGTCTTATGAATCGCAGGAATTTTTTAGCATGGGTTTCTATGCCTAATAAGGGACTTTCTGTTACCGCTCTTCTGCGAGAGTTTGAAAGCCGTTATGATCAGTTGGATGGGACTGAACAGCAAGCTTTGGAGATGCAGAAAGTGGAGTTATTTTTGCAAGCTGCAGATGCTGATTTATAGGAAAAGTTGGATGATCTTTTGGAAGATCAAGCTACTGATTCAGGTTTAAAGACTGAGTGGAGACATGTCATTGATGCTGTGAATGCTCTTGTTAAGAAGCAGCGCAGGAGAGTAAGATTGCATCGAAATACAGGATCAGTTCTTGAGAAATCTTTGGAGACTTCTTCTTCAACCCCTGCTGCAACTTCTTTGCCTAAGCCTACTCCTCCTGTTGTGAATCCACCAGTTCCTGCTGCTCCAGTGCCCTTATCTGTAGATGATGTTATTAAAGGCATGGCAGATTTGACGATTGAAGCAGTCAAAGCTGAAGTTGGTAAGTTAAAGGAGCAACTTATGTTAGTACCTGCTGTAGCACCTGCTCCAATGACTGCTTTTCCAGCTGGTCAAAGAAAAGGACGACGATGTATTTGGTGTGATAGTACAGAGCACCAACACTGCAGAGATTGTGATGCTTTTCAGGAAGCACGTAAGAAGAATGTAGTGTTCTGGGGACAAGATGGGAAGATATGGCTGACAGAGACTGGCGCTCCTCTTGACACGAACTTTGGTAAGGGAGGTATGAAGAAGCTTGTTGATGATATGGCTGTGCGATCAGCTTATGTGAGTGTTAGAGGAGATGCTTCAACTTTTGGAGTCCAGCTTGAGCAGAAATCTGATGGAGACTCTACTTTATGGTCTTCTGCCTTGGAGATGGCGAGAAGAGGGAAAGTTCAAACTTCTACTATGACTTGTGTGGGCTCTAGCATCCGAGGAGAAACAGGATGGGATTCTCCTGTTGATAAGTATTCTATTTTTGCTTATATGGCTAAAACGCAGGGTTTAGATGTCATGGTTGAGGAAAAGAGAAGAAGAGATGAGGAGGGTCCTAGCTCCTCCAAAAAGACTAGAGGGGTGGACTTTGTTTCACCACCTGTTACAGCTCCACCTATGTCAAATTCTCCAGCTCAAACAGGTTCTGATCAACCAATGGGAGACAAGCAGAAAGAAAAGAGGCAACCAAGAAAAGAGCCATGATTCAAGCTCTTGTCAGACCTTGATATGCAAACGGATATGAGTAAGATTTTTCATGAAAGAATTTTGAATAGTGAAGTCACTTTTACTGTTGGAGAGGCTCTTGGGATTGCTAGAAGAGAAATACAGGATCAGATGCAGGATCTTTTGCGGAGGAAACGACATGCGATGGAAGGACCTGCTTTACAGGGATTGTGGCATGGAGCTCTTGGGGAAGAGCATGATGATGCAGTGATGGTTGAGAATGCTTCTGTTAATCCGCAATTGGAGAAAATAGTGCAGCCTATGCAGTATGAAGATGATGAGACCCCTATTCTCATTCCTCGCAGCCATTTTTCACGAAGTCATTGGGCTAGAGCAACCACTGAGACAGTGGTAAGGATTGGAGAGAAACAAATTCCCTTGATTGCTTTAGTTGATCATGGTTCTGAGATTAATCTTCTTGCTCGAGGTGTTTATGAGAGTGGCAAGTGGCCTATGGATGCAGAGCATGGCTGGCGCATGAGAGCCGCCAATAATACTTCTGGTGATATGTATGCTGCTTGTCCGAGTATCAGAATTTCTATTGGTAATGTTGAAGAGGATTATCATTGCTTTGTTCAGGATTCATGCTCCTATCCGATTATTCTTGGACAGCCTTTCATTACAGAAGCAAGAATGGAAACAAAAGTGATGGATGATGGGTTAGCTTATGCGCGGATACGCAGTAAAGATGGTATGTGAGCTGTTCAGTTTATGACTGTTGGGATAAATCATCCGAGAAATAGGGACTCCTTGCGTGAGGCACCACTACCTGCGAAGGAGTTGGATTTTCATTAGGTATCGCTGTCTTGCGAGACGCCAGTGGTACGGAGCGGAGAAAAGAGGAGATCTCGCCTCCTGGCAGCCAGTCTTTCTCCAATAACTTTGTTGGGTTTACTTCAGATAGTTCAGTGAGTTATCAGAAAATTTCAGATTTGCCTAGAGCTGCCAGGCAGTATATTGGCCGTAAGGAGAAAGAGTTGAAGAATGCAGATATTTTGCAAGCAGAAGAGCATGTGGATGGATTGTATGAAGAGATGTCTTATGCAGATACATTGTTTGAGATGAGAGCAATGCTGAAAACTGATGTATGCAAGGGTTCAAAGATCATACCTGTGCAAACCTTGGATATGTTTCAGGAAATTTCTGGTTTTATGCTGCAAACAGAGTTAGAGGCTGAGAAAACTCAGCAAACTGAATTTATGACTGATCTTGATCAGCTAATAGAATTGCAGAGGGCTGAATCTATTCAGCCAATAGAGTTGAATGCAGAAAAATTTCTGCATACAGAGTTTCAGGATGCATCTATGCACTCCATAGAGCCGAGGGCTGAATTCATTCAGCCAACAGAGTTGAATGCAGAAAAATTTCTACATACAGAGTTTCAGGCTATACCCATGCAGTCCATAGAGCTAAAGGCTGAAATTTTTCAACCAACAGAGTTGAAAGATGCTGAAAATTTACAGAAATTGCAGCAAAGAAAAGAGTGCTTGAATGATGCCAAGGTTGACACAAAATATAAAACAGTTGATAAGAAGGTTAAGCTGGTTGCAGGCCCGCGTCCTTCTGATAGTGATGAACAGATTGAAAAAGCTATGAAGCAGCCTATGTTGAGGGACCCTGCAAATATTGGACATAAGTTTACTGCTGAAACTCTTGCAGAATTGAAGATTGGAAATGATGATTTTTTGCTTCCAATGGAAAAAGAACGTTTTAGAGAGATGCTTGGACGTCATGGTAAGGCATTTGCTTTTTTTCCACATGAAATTGGCTGCATTAGTCCCGAATTGGTTGCACCTATGGTCATCTTCACTGTTCCTCATGTACCATGGAATATACGTCCTATACCTGTGCCTAAAGCACACTTGCCAAAGCTGATAGAGTTGCTGAATGAGAAGATTAAAATGGGGATTTTGGAACCCTCTTTTGCACCCTATTCTAACAGGTGGTTTACTGTACCAAAGAAGAATGGTACTTTGAGATTTATTCAGGATATGCAGCCCGTGAACAAAGTGACAATCAGGAATGTGGGAACAGGTCTAGTTGTGGATGAATTTGCTGAGGCTTTTGCAGGACGAGCCATCTATTCACTAGGTGACTTGTATTCAGGTTATGATCAGTTTCAGCTTGCCTTGGAAAGCAAGGATATTACTACTATGCGGACACCTATTGGTCTTGTAAGGATGTGTACCTTGCCTCAAGGTGCTATAAACTCAGTTGCTCATATGATGAATGCTATGCATAGAGTTCTTCGAGACTATATTTCGCAGTATACCATTCCTTTTCTAGATGATGTGCCTATTAAGGGTTGTGCAGAAGAAGAAAAGAATGAAAGTCTTGATTTGCATGGATGTAGACAGTTTGTGGCTGACCACTTGATTGCTTGTGAGCAAATATTGACACGATTAGAGGAGGTAAATTTGACACTTTCAGGGCTGAAATCTATCTTTGCTGTTAATGAAGTCATCATAGTTGGGCATATGGTTGGATATTATGGTAGAAAACCTTCTCCTGCAAAGGTGGATGCCATAAACAGGATTGCAGAGTATTGCTCGACTACTTCAGAGGTGCTCATATTGCAGATGTTCTCTATCAGCTGCTTCGAAAGGGGCAGAAATTTCATTGGGATGAGAAGCATTCAAAAGCCATGCGTAAGCTTAAGAAGCTGTTGCAATCAGCTCCTACTCTACGTAAGGCGGATTATCAGTGTGGATGGCCGATCATGTTGACAGTTGATACTAGCCCTATTGGCATAGGTTGGGCTGTGGGACAGGATGATGCTGATGGAAATAGGTATGCAATTCGCTTCAGAGCTAAAGTTCTTAATGAGCGACAAAGGAGATACCCACATATCAAAAGAGAGTTGTGGGGAGTAGTCACTGCACTAAAGTGTGACAAAGGGTATTTTATTAGAGCTTCAGTTGTTGTGGAAACAGATTGTTTGCCTTTGCTTGGCATGATTACTAGTTGCTCGACTCCAGATATAGCGATGCTTCGATGGATTTCCTATATCAAATCATTGAATCCAGAATTTCGACACATAGCAGGGAAAGATAATTCAGTTGCTGACATGCTATCTAGAGCGAGATATGAGGATGAGGAGTCAATGCTTGCAGATGATTATGAGACAGAGTTTGCTGCTTCTGTCCTTGTTCATGATTGTCATGTATCTACTATTGAAGCCTTTATTGAAGAACTTTATGTTGATGAGTGGCTGCAAATTGGACAGTATCTAAGTTCATTGACTCGAAGAGCTGATTGGACAGATGATGAATTCAAGAAAATCAGAAGGAAGGCTTATGGGTATTTCTTGAAAGATGGTTTTCTTTGGAAGCATCCAAGAAAGAGAGGAGGCTTGCCCTTGAGAGTAGTTTGTGATGTAGCGATGCAAATACAGATTATGCGAGAGTTTCATGAGAGCTCATGGGCTGGACATAGAGGTGTGTGGGCTACCTATGAGAAAATCAAAGAAAGATACTGGTGGAAAGGGATGTATAAAGATGTTTCTCACTTTGTGGAGACTTGCAGGGATTGCCAGCTTTACTCTTCAGTGCGACATCGTGATGAGTTGCATCCGACTTATCCACTATGTATGCATTACAAGTGGGTGGTAGACTTAGTTACTTTGCCAGTGGGACTTTGGCAGATGAGATATCTTGTCTTGGCTAGGGAGGATCTTACAAACTATGTTGAAGGTAGACCGTTGAGGACAAAGACCACCACTACAGTATGTAAATTCTTGTTGGAAGAAATATTTTGCAGGTATGGATGTATAGGCAAGATTACAGCTGATCGTGGAGAGCTAGATGCTCATGAAGCTAGAGAATTCTTCTCACGGCTTGGGATTAAATTGGCTCTTACTACTGCCTATAATCCAGAGGGAAATGGCAAAAGTGAAAGAGGACATCCGCCAATAGTTAAAGCATTGGCAAAAGCTTGTAGAAGTCGGATTGGAGATTGGCCGAGATTACTACCTTTTGCATTGTGGGCTGATCGCTCTACACATAGTGTGACTACTGGATACATGCCTGCGGAGTTGATGTATGGGCAAAAACCTGTCATGCCTACTGAAATTTGTGCTCTCACTTGGAGTGTTCTTCCGTGGCATGAGAATTTATCAAGGGAAGAGTTGTTAGCCCTTCGGATTCGTCAACTAGAGAGAAGGACAGAAGATGTGCAGCTAGCCGTTGATCCTTTGAAGGCAGCCCGTCTCAGAAATAAGGACAGGTTTGATTTAAGGCATCGCTTGAGGCCTAGAGCCATAAAAGAAGGAGATTGGGTTCTAGTCTATGACAGTAGTCTAGAAAATCAGCATAGTAGCATGAGAAAAATGGTTCAAAGATGGTTTGGACCGTATGAAGTGAAACAGGTTTTTGACAATGGTACCTATGAGCTGGCTGAATTAGATGGAACAATATTGAGGGTGCCTATTCCTGGAAAACGAGTCAAGATTTTCAAGAGAAGAGAAGATGAAGAATATGCACTTGAAGCATTGACAGAAGAAGAGCAGATAGGAGAAAGACAAGCAGAAGAGACAAAAGACATAGATGATGAAGCCGATGGAGAAACAGGTCTACTAGAATCAGAAGATGGACTCGACCTGTTTGTGGAGTTGAATGATCCTGGTTAGTTGGCACATCCGGAGGATGCGCAGGTTTAGAGGGGGTGGATGTCGTGTTGCTGCGCATCCGAGTCGTATACACCTCCATTTCTTTTGTTCTGCATTTGTGTTAATTTCTGCGTGTGATTCATTGTTTGTGTGATGCATTTTAATAATCCGCATCCAATGTATATATTCCCTTAGTGCATGCGTATGATTTTGTTTGGATGCATGATGTGCGTGTATTAGAAAAATATTAAAAACTGATGCCAAAGGACATTATCCAGCTGATAATTTTAATGATGAACTCGAAGAAAAGTGCAAGAAACCGTGGAATCAAAGGAAGCTTTATAGAAGCTGACATTTAAGCTATGAAGACAAAGGTGTAAATTCAGGAATATCATGTGTAATGGGCAAAGCTTAAGGAGTGCTGAACGGGTTCCCTTGTCGAGATGTAGACTCTTGGAATGCACTTATTGCTGGGTATGTACAGCACTTGGGACTGCTGTGGTGGATATGTATGCCAAGTGTGGTGCATTTGGAAAAGCATAGGGAGTGTTGGAGCTTCTTGTCCGAAATGCAATAGCTTGGAATGCCCTTATTACAGGTTATGCTTTACATGGGCAGAATTTGAGATTAACGTTATAGGTAAAGGTGAAAAAGGAGGAAGAGGAAAAACCTATATTCAGGTTTTAAACTACTTTTGGAGGGAAAAGAATAGGCTATTTTGGAAATGGCCAGAATTAACGGGAAAAAGGGGAGGCAGACACAACGAAAATAGGAACAGACCGCCTGTGGGAGCCCATGGTCATGAGGACGAAGGTGGAAGAATTCGAATGAGGAGCCCTTCCTTTCTCTCTCATTTGTTGTTTTGCGAATTCATCGGTTGATCATCGACGCGTTGTCAATCACACCTTCCGTCTCTGTGATCACGTGCAGAGAATTGGTCGCCTGCATCCGATCAACCATCGCCATGTTCAGAAGTGAACAACAGCCTCAAGGTCAACCAAATTTATCACACATTCCCACACAATCTCCCCTCCCTGTCCATCACTCCGTCTCTGCTGATTATTGACTCTCTCCCCACAACGAAGCGAAGTATCGAAGACGACGACTCTGATATTGAGTATCGAAGATAACACACTCGACACGAGAATTCATCGATCACTCTTTATACTGCAGAATTCTTTCTGACCTGTTGTCCGATTATCGCCACGTCCTGAACCTTGCTTTCCCTTGTGGATAGTGAGGATCTTGAAATCTTTCCAGGGCCTGTCACAGCAGTACTGCAGCGAGGTGACAACAGTCTGTTAGATGAGTCTTCAAACCCTGGTTTGACAAGCATTGGAATAAGAGTTCCAGACAGTGATTTTATTCGTCAGGTTGCTCAAGATTTTGGTGAGGCTTTGGCTCTTACAAGTGCAAATTCTAGTGGTCAAGCAAGCTCAATCTCCATTCAAGAATTTGAGAAGTTGTGGGAGCATTGCACATTTATTTTTGATGCTGGTCAACTTCCTGCTAGTAGAGCAGGTTCAACAGTTGTTGAACTCACAGTTCCAGGGATGTACAAGATTTTAAGAGAAGGCAGTGCTTTGGTTCCTACAGCTGCAATCCTTGAAAGATATGGACTTCTGGATGCTTCTCATGATCAACAGCAACACTGTTCACATTTAAGAAACTCCAGTTTTGTAAGCCGACATCTTCCAAAACTGATGGTCAGTCTCCATTTCAATACTCTTCGGCAGATGCTTATTCCCAGGTGCGCCAAGTAGGAGTTCTCATCCTTCGGAGACGATGCAAACTCACTTTCAAATAGTGTTGAAGAAGGTGCAAAACGGTTGTACAACAGATTACGTGGAAAAATGCAGACACCACTGCCAGAGTTATTGCTGAAGTATGGATTGTCAAAGGGGCTTTTCCCAAGAAATGCAACACATTATGAACTAGATGAGAATACAGGAAAGCTAACTATGTTTATCCCTACTGTGTGTGAGGTTAGTTATAAAGTTTCCTCCATTTTGAGGTTCACAACACAGAAAACAGGGATCTTTTTATGAAGGGAAAGCTTTATATTCATTTCTCTGTAGATCTTCCCGACTCTGGTTCTCTTACCCCAGAACAGTTCCGTGCATTGGAGGGAATCTTACCTTCTAGGCCTGAGCCTGAAATGACAGAGTTGGAACTTGATGAGTGTGAAGACATAATTTTGCAAGATGTCAATATTGAGGAGGAGATAAGGAGGAAGCATCAGGATGCCCACAGAACTTCATTGTATTGGCATTGAAAAGATTTCTGAAAATTTGTTCATAGGGATTACTGCCCAGTCTAATAGAACTCTTCAAGTCTCCTCAAGCCTACGTACCAAAGTCATAACTGTCATCAAAACCCTGAATGTGAACAGTTTATGAGAAACTTCAAATTATTCTGAATATGAACTTCTTGTAGCTAATTTGACAAGGAATATAGTGAACTTTGGCATCAAATATTTGAGTTTTTCTTGTTAGCCTCAATTCTTGCTGTATCTTGAACCCCGTGTTCTGCAGCCCTTGCGTGAACTCTACGACATCGCTCTGATACCAACTGTAACGTCTCCACTTGTTCCCTTTAGGACACGTCTTAGCAGTCTATCGGAAAGCATATCTAGAAAGCTCCGCCTAGCACTCCCATGGAATGTTACGAGGTTTGTGGTCTAGGACTTCCCGCGTCATCTGCCACGTAGCGAAAGTATTCTAGCCGTTCCCACTTAGGACCGACTTGAATCAGGGTTTCCCCTAATGGTCATTTCTTAAACGACATTTAGCGTCGAACCCCAAGCGAACTACTTTCCGCAGAAACGGCAGGGTTGAAGCGGATTCACGTTGCACTTGGTTCAAGGAGAATGGGAAACAAGAGGGATGCAAGGCACGACCTCTCTGCCATAAGGCATAGTCCCATTCCGTTCCCCTAAAACAGCATCAATCCGGATTATTATAACTTAGACTCTAGGTCATTGCCCTTGCTGTTCGCGTCCTTTGAAACGATCTTCTTGCTATCCATCATGATTGAGAAAAATTCCCAGCCATCGGTTCCTTCACGTAATCATAGCACTTGACATAGAAAAGCAGTGTTAAACAAGTTCCTTTTTAACAGGTTATCATATTTATCTTTGGAATACATTTATAAAGTCCAGCCCGTAGGCTCATCCATAATCCGACTAAGGCTATTCAGCAATCCACAAGGATTACTAATCCAAGATTTCGCCCGTAAACTAGTATACGGGCCTCGAGATCCAATCTAGAGTCATGTTGGCCTCTTGTTTAGGGCCCGAAAGGCAAGGGATTTATGGCCAGATCCCCCCTGGCACCCAAGTGTCCTCCTGCTCCAAGTAGCGCTCAATGGAGAGACCTCTCGCGGCGTGTTCAGTCCACCTTCCCGGCGCGGTTAACGACCCCCTTGGTTAGGGTTAGGCAGGCAATCGGGGGTAACTCAGGCTGCCTCTTCCTTCAGGCCTTCAACCTCAAGCATTATATATCTTTTCATCCTTTAATTCCTTGAACAAACAAAGCAAACAGTGCTCTCTAAACTTTTGCAAGCACAATCATTTCAAGTGGTCATTATTTTTGGCCAACTGCTAAGGAGTGAATCCTTCTTTCCGAATGCATTCAGCATTCAATCTGGGATCAACGACTTGGCAATATTCCCAAGGGTTTGTTTGTTAACCCTTATATCCTTGGGCTAGGGACGTACCCTATTAACCCAACTTAACCAATACCTTAAGTTCAATTGGCAGTAAATATGTTATTCCAATTTACTGATTGGTATTTTTCTTCCAAGCAATTATCTAATCTCCTTATCTTGGTCACTTTTCCAAGAAAGGTGCTCTGTCATGATGTCTACTCATCCTCTTGCAAGATAAAATTGCGCAAGAATCTGCCAATCTCATTCCGAGGAATTGGCTATTCCCTTGTGATCAAATCACAAGATCATGTGACTCTGCAACTTGTTGCACAAATGTCGCATAAAAAACCATGGGACTATTTTACCCATCGAATGGCATCTTCTAATCACGAAATCATGGTTAGATAGGAAACACGATCAGGGTGTCTTCATAACAATCTGTTCCTGATTACACTAGGTTGACATTGTCAGTCCTAGGGTTCCAACTCAATCCAAGCTTCATCTTTTTAGCGAGCGATCCTTAGGGTAAAAACCCAGATCGTCTCTCGCAAGTACGGCCTATTGTCCCTACATTCCGTATATGTGGGCAAGTCCTTAGGTATACACTACAAGATATAGACCTTATAGCGACGTTTAAAGCGACGAAAATATAAACAACAAAATTTCCCCCCGTCGTCGCAAAAAGCGTCGTTATTGACGACGCCATAGAATCGTCGCTATTTGCGTCGCTATATACGTCCCTATTGGCGTCGCTATATGCGTCGCAGTTACGGTTGCAGACAATTTGCGACGCTGATAGCGACGACAATAGCGACGCCTGCAGAAAATTTGCGACGCAAATAGCGACGGTAACAGAGAAAAAAAAAAATTTGTGGCAGGGCAGCAAGCTGCCCTGCCACATATAGCACTGTGTGCTGTATGAGAGCCATACAAAATAGTTTCTGCACTGCTGCATACAAAGCGTTGGCAAACAAAAAGAATATATACTGAAATCATAAAACTGATACATGAAATAAATACATGATATCGCATAAAATGCGATTGGTACAATCATAAAACAATATCACTAATACATAGAAAATGTCTACATAGATCGGGCGACTAAAAACTAAAGGTATGTGAGCGCTAAGGATCCAAGGGTGAGCTACAAATCGTCGTCCCCCGAAAGCTCTTCCCGCTGTAAAGGAGCATCAAACGGATTCTGCAGAAAAAGAAACAACATTTCAATCCACCATACAATGAAGAATTCAAATATCTCATGGTAACTACGGACATGAAAGATGAGAGACTTACTGGGCCGCCGCGTCTGTACAATCGGTCGATCAATGATCTGAGACCGTGCCTCTCTGCATATCGAGTCTCAAGGCCTTGCGGATCGCGATTTGTAATGGAGTGCTGCAAAGAAAACAAAATGCTAACTATTAGAAACATGATTGCCAGTACAAATAATATCTCAAAAAAACAAATAAGCAAAACAAAAGAGAAACTTACAAAGTCCTCCAAATATGTCCTGTGGCCGCCACTCCCAAGATGATGTACCGATCCGGCCTCGATTCGTGCCCTCGCCGCCTCCCGCTGCTGAATCCAACGTCCTGGCGAATTTGTAGCCTCCTCCCTCAGTCGGCGCCAGTCATCTGCATCTAACCACTCGGGCTTTGGAGCCCCACTCTTGATTGCCTTGCGTGCGTCGGATCGTCTATGTGACATGTATGCATGCATGCAATCCATCATCCAGCTCGTAGAGAATCTATCCACTATGGCTGGCACTGGGAACTCCTCGTACAAGGATGCTACTATGTACTCCTTGCTCCCCTCCGATATGTTCCTCCAATGATCAAGGACGTTGTGCCGAAAAACTTGTTGGCACAACTCCCTCATGCGAGCCATCACCCTCCTCCCCTCATCATTCATGATGATAGCTCCTGACCTGCCATCCACTAGGTATCCATAATCCCTAGGAGTGTGCCTCGTATGGGCCCTCTCCCATCTCCGTCCACGCTCCTGGGCATATCCAGGAGACCCCTGAACATCCGGTGTATCGACGGGGGTACCCTCTCCCGGAGTGCCACTGAAAGGGGTGCCACCAAAAGGAGTGCCACCAAAAGGCGTGACATCTGCCGACGGCTGCGCAAAAGCCGGAGTAACTGGAGTGGACGTCCCCACAGGTGACAAATCCTGGAGGTGACCGAGCTCCAGCTGAACGACGAGACGGAGACACCGCGTCCGTGTCTCCACAGCAGCACCCCCCTGATCCTCCTGCAGTCGCAGTCCCTCCCTCTGGCCCAAGTCGCGAGCGTCGAGATCGTCTGCTCGAAGCTGAAGCATCTGATCGCACTGAAGCTGATCTAGCAGAGCGCCCTGACGAAGAACGAGACAGCTCCTGATCTGCTATCTCTCTGAATCTCGCGAGCTGATCTGGAGACATACGTGCCATCATCTCCTGAAACTCCTCATCGCTTATCCCTCGACTCATCTTGAAAATATCGATACATGCACAGATAAAAAATAAATTTAGAATAATCAATTTATACTATACAAAGCACATTAATATAAATCATTTTTGAAAAATCCCTCTTAAAATGCATATCTTATCTACCTTTATGGAAGATCTAAACAACGAATTGAGTAATACAATTCTCCAAGAATGAAGTATTCTATGGTCCCATGTTAATCTCCTAACACAACTGTGCATACACTGGAAGGTCGATAGACATGTCACCACAAAAGAACGAGTCTGCCTCGTTCTCAAAAAATTCTACGACTTCTGTATTTCCATCATTGTTAGCCGATGCGGGCTCCAAGCTTGCGGTGGCCTCCACCCCTTGTAATTTCGATCCCTCTATTTGCATATATTCTTCATCTATGCCTGGAACATCGCTTTGATCGTATACTCTCGCACCTCGAGGAGTTGAAGGTATAACATGCCACCATCGAGGTTGTCAGGGATTTGGATAGAAGATTACCTGTTCACAAACACTTACAAACCGTCTTCAAACCATTGTGTCATAAACCATGTCGTATTACAATTAGCAAGCAAATGACTAGTTGTACCTGTTCACAATGTGCCGGCAACACAAAGGTGTCGCGCAAATCCATCCATTTTTTTTCGGAATCTATTTCGAGAAATCCAGATGGACCTCGTCGAACCGTTGCGCCAGCTCCTCCAAGTACCACTTTGAACCACTGCACATCGAATATTATCATGGAGAAGCTACGGTAATCCACCATAATAATACTTTGCAAATTCCCAAAATACTCCATCTCATCCACAACCGTGTTCAGATCCGTTGCTCGTCGCCGGCTCTCTTGCTCAAACCTTGCCATGACACCACAGTCCATTGTGGAGCGCATTTTGTCAATACTCTCCACCCGAAAATGCCATCCGTGCGACCACGCTGCACTATATATTTTGTACTGCACATTGAAACACTCAAATTAGATGTATAAAACAAATTCAGATACGACACATTCTAAACCCCTCATTACCTTTGGACTACATCCCCTCGAGAACTCCCACTCCTCCATTGAGACCTCTGCCCCTTCGCTGGATGCTGCGATCAAGGCTCCATGCAACCATCGTGTTGACATAAACCGCGGCATCTCCTCCATGCCTTCGGGATATCGAATTGGTCGGTGACGCGTACTGCGTTGGAATTTAGCTCGCGCTTCCTCTCGATCTTGCCTTGCAATCTGGTACTTGGCGAGCCACGTCTCTATGGAGGCATGGTGCAACATACAAAAGCGATTCACCTTCTCTTCCATTGAGGCATCCATTCTTTTTTCTACCCCATTTCCAACCACCACATCTCCAGTCAGCCTGTCATCGTCCTTGAGCGTCCATAGCATTTCATTGTCTGGTTCCACCGTTGGTAGCCATTGTGAGATATGCACTAACGCCTCTGACACCAACCAACCCTCTGCCATGCTACCTTCCAGACGAGCTCGTTGTCGCACAAAGCCTTTCAGGGTTTTCATGAAGCGCTCCAGGAAGAACATCCATCGCATATGGACAGGTCCGGCAATCTCCACTTCGTCCACAAGATGCACAAGAAGGTGAACTTGTATCGTGAGCATGCTAGTGGGCAGGTATTTCTCAAAGAGACAGACCGTCTCAACTGCTCCCCGCCTTGCGGATTCAATAGAGGACGTCTTAATCTCTTTCTATGAGATCCATTGCACCAAAGTCGACAGCTTGTAAATGGCCCCGCGAATTTCTGGAGTTAGGCATCCCGCGATCGCGATCGGTAGGACAAACTGCCACAAATGAGAAAGCATTAAGAATAATGGTCACTTTTCAAATTTCAAAATGTCCACGCTAATTAAAATCCATTCTGTTCACAAACCTGACATATCTTATGCCAATCATGGGATTTTAGCCCAGACATTTGGTCATCTTTAGAAAATGCGGACCTGAGAGAATGCATCATACTCGTCGGAGTGCGGATAGACTTGATTACTTGCTTCACAATGCGCTCTTCTTTGGTAGACAAAACCCAGGGAGCGCGAGAAAGCTGCACTCCCCCTTCAGCACTCGACTACGGCCAAAGCGCCTCCATCTTACCTACCTCCTTTAAATCCATTCGTGACCCTATAGTGTCTCTCTTTCCTGTGATGTGGTCCCATAGCAAGCTGCCCACATTTTTGAAAATATGCATGGGATCCAACAAGTGGTTGACCTGTAAGTGGGTCCAATATGGCAACTCGTAGAAAACTGAGAACCGTCACATTCCATTTGGATGTGATTCCGGGTTTACCATTTTCAGCTCGTACCAGCTTGCAACGTTCATACGTGCTGGAGGTCGTCCAAGAAAACCTTCCCTGAGTTCATGATCCTCCGGCAAGAAAGCGGCGTGTCCTTGATATACCATCTTCTTCATGGTTCGTGACCTTCGGGAGTCTAACTGTGGCCCACACAATGGACATGCATGATAACCTGAGGTAACGAGACCTGCAAGGCGATCCACGACCTAGTGAATACTTGATTGAATGAAATAAAATATAGATATTACCGGCGTGAACAAAGGTCTGCTCACCTGAGTACTCTCCCAATCCCGGAAAGTCATGCATCGTCCACATGAGAATGGCTCGAATGTTGGCTGACTGCCGACCATCGCGCCTACTCATATCTTGCACCGTGACCCCCTCCTCCCACAAAATCTTAAGCTCATCGACTAATGGACGAAGATACACGTCCATATTTTTTACTTTGTAGCGGCCCGGGACGAGCAAGCTAAGGATGAGATGTCCTTTCTTCATAAAAAGCCATGGAGGAATGTTGTAGTTGACAAGCACTATAGGCCACACATAGTAAGAAGTTGAGTGCAGACCGAATGGGTTCACACCATCCATGGCGAGACCGAGCCGAAGATTCCTTGGCTCTCACGCAAAGCCTGGGAAGGTAGAGTCAATGTGGCTCCATGCGCGCAAATCTGCTGATATTCGTTGCACTCCATCCGTAGACCTATTCTGCACATGCCATGTTGTCAAGCTTGCCATGGCAGACGTGCGAAACATGTGGTTTATGCGGGGGATGAGCGGAAAGTGTCTGAGGACTTTTTGAGGGATGGTCTGCCCTTGCAAGTCTTGTCGATACCTGTGAGCACCACACTTTGGACATGTCTCCATAGTCTCGTATTCATCTCGAAACAATATGCAGTCGTTGATACATGCATGGATGTTATTGTAGTCCATGCCAAGCTTCCGTAAAACATGTCGTGCATCATCACGAGACTCAGGCATGGTGTTTGCAGGTGGCAATATATGATATTTCAATAACCTGAAAAAATCATAAAACACCTTGAAAAATCCATCCATATTTACAATAATACTGTTTTTAAAAAAAACAATGAAGTCTGTGTGCAAGGTACCTGAATAACTCAGTCACACTCGTATCGCTCCAACCGTATTTTGCTTGCACACTTAAGAGTGCAAGCAATGTCTTCAACCGAGATACTCGGCACCCATCATATAATGGTATGGATGCTTCCTCTCTAAGCGGGTCAGATGTCTCAACATCCATGGGAATCAATGCATCGATCATTGCCTCCATCTTAGGCTCCAAGATTGTAGGCAAGTCGGGAAGGTTGTCTGTCTCCTCTGGCATTGACGATATAGATGGGCCTTGCGAGTGGTCTATTGGCTCCTGCCATCCATCCATCGCGCGTCCACGAACTCTTCTAATTGGCCGCAAAGGGTGCACTCCCCCTTGGGTCGAGACATCACCCCCCTGGATACAAAATTTGCCAACAAGACCCAATCTTATTGTGTATGGTTTTCAATTAGCTTGAGAGTACAATGCATGAAAAATGCTAACTTGAAATTACCGTTTGCTGAAAATCTGCAATCGCCTGATCAATGATCTCAGATTGAAACTCGCCAAATCGTCGTACGTGTTCTATAGACAATCGGCGTTTTCGTCTAATTGCCAACTTGCATTGAGAGCAAGGACATGGGACACGCTGATTAAGATACGACTCGCGGTCTTGAACAATAGGACCTTCTTCGTTTGCCATCTTATCTACATTACAGCAAACGAGGCTTAAATGGATAGCTTTATGGAGATGTACGTCAAGTTGCAAGTTGACCATAAACCTTGCATTGTATATAGTAGTCGAGAGATTTTCCGATGTTATGTCTCGGCCTTGTATCATGCTCAATGATTTGTTTGTCCCGGTAGATAATTTTTTGTTATATCTCGGCTTTGAGTATAAGTAATCCATTTTAAAATTAATGCGCGCCATCTATGAAATTTTGCAACTATAGTAATAAAATTTATTTCAATCAATTCTACTCATAGTCATAAGACCTGAGAGAAATTATCATATACTCAATTTAAGGGATCTCCACTTCTATAACAATAATTTTGGGTTAATTTTGATGAAGTACGTGGCCGTATGCAAAGCACATTGCATACCATTATCGATACGTATATTATCTTAAATTTCCTTCCCTTCCCTCTCCCTCTCCCTCTCTTCCTCTCTTTCTCTCACCCTCTCCCTCACCCTCTCGTTCTCTTTCTCTCCCTCTCTCATTTCCTCCCTCCTCCTCCCTCTCCCTCTCCCTCTCCCTCCCTCTTTCTCCCTCTTTCTCCCTCTCCCTCTCCCTCGCTCCCTCGCTCCCTCTCCCTCCCCCCCCTCTTTCTCTCCCTCTCTCATTTCCTTCCCCTCCCCCTCCCTCTCCCTCTCCCTCTCCATCTCCCTCTCTTTCTCTTTTTCTCCCTCTCCCTCTCTATCTCTCTTTCTCTCTCATTTCCTAAACAAGCAAAAAATAAAGTGATTTAAACATCCTCCAAGCAAAAGGGAGAGGGAGAGATACAATGCACTCTCCCTCTCTTTCTCTTTCTATCCCTCTCTCATTTCCTTCCCCTTCCTCTCCCTCTCACTCTCTTTCTCTCTCATTTCCTCTCCTAAACAAGCAAAAAATAAAGTGATTCAAACATTAAACAAGCAAAAGGGAGAGGGAGGGAGAGAGAGAATGCACTCTCCCTCCTCCCTCTCTTTCTCTTTCTCTTTCTCTTTCTCTCCCTCTCCTATCCCCCTCCCTCTCCCTCTCCCTCTATTTCTCTTTCTCTTTCTTTCTCTTTCTTTCCCTCTCCCTCTCCCTCTCCCTCTCTTTCTCTCTTACTCTCTCGTTTCCTCTCCTAAACAAGCAAAGAAGAAAGTAATTTAAACATTAAACAAGCAAAAGGGAGAGAGAGAGAGAGAATGCACTCTCACTCTCTTTCTCTCCCTCTCCCTCTCTTTCTCTCCCTCTCTCTCCCTCTCCCTCTCCTTCTCTTTCTTTTCCTCTCCTAAACAAACAAAAGAGAACGATTTAAACCTTCAACAAGTAAAAGAAAGAGAGAGGGAGACTCACCAATGAGATATGGCAAGCGTGGGCGGCTTCTCTTTGCAACGAGGGCTCCTCCTCTCCTTCGCGAACAACGACGGTGACGGTGGCGGCGGCGGCGGCGGCGGCGGCGGCAGCAAGTCTCTTCCTCCTCTTCTCTCACAAAGCCTTGGCTCTCTCCCTCGCTCTCTCCCTTGCTCTCGCTCTCAAAAGGCGAAGAAAACAAAATGAAAACTGCGCTCTGGTTTCTGTCGCGCTTTTTTTCCCTGCGGCGTCGCTATTGGCGTCGCTATATGCGTCGCAAATGCAATGCAAATAGCGACGCATATAGCGACGCCAATAGCGACGCCAATTGAGACGCTGATAAACACCGTTGCTAATCGGCGTCGCTATTGCCCCAGTCCCTTGTAGTGATAAGAGTTTCAGTTTTAGTAATAAGAGCGATTAGGTCACGTCCTCAACGTGTTAAATCCCAGATAGCATTTGGGAAATGTTGCATTGATTTAACCATTCCTAAACGAGTCCCTCACGGTTTAGGTATTTAAGGGTAAACCAATTTACTTGTCTATTCTTGAAGATATTTACGATACCCTTTTCGTAATCACATGATTCATTGCCTACGTATGAGTAGATTTACAAACCCTAACTTTTCTGGTTAAGATCAAAGAGTAAGTTAAGTTATGGCATAATTCCTATTGATCCTTCTATAACATGCAATCAAGATTCATGCTACTAAGATTTAGGGTTTTATGTTTGAACCATGCAGTCTTTTTCTAGTTTCATTTCTGAATGAATTATTTGTATGCTGAATTTACACGACCTTTCGTAACTACTTACGTAATTGATTGAGATTTATGTTAATTTGCTAGAGATTAATCCACTTCATGCACCTCAAGAACCATTTCCATGTCTTGCAAATTCCTACGGATTATTAGCAACCTTCTTTTAATGAATCATTTCAAAGGAAAGATGCCTAATAACGCGACATGCGATTTATTCTTTCCATGCATAATCGAAGTGTACAATAATAATTGAGAATTTATAAAGATGATCTTTAGTTGAGCTATGCATAAAAATCACTTGCTAGGAATGCATAGAGATATTATTCGTTCATTTGAAAAATACAAATGACCCGTTTCTTTGATCGTAAGCTATTTCCTTAAATTTAGCCAGAGGATTTCAATCGAAAAGTGCATCCTAGTTTCATAAATGATCCATGCACAATTGAAATATTATGACATATATTAAAAATTAGGAAGAAAACTTGGACTTGTGGTGAAATGTCCACATGGATGTTAGGAGATGATCCTCCTACAGTTGTGCCTTATGCCTTTTTAGGGGCCATCGCGAATTCGACCTTTTTTTCATTGGACGCAGACTTATGATCTTGGCCGTCTCCTTCACACAAAAAACTCCCTTTGGAATTCGACTTCCTTGATCGATGCCACTTTCTTTCAGAATCGAGATTTAGAAGGCCTTAAAGGCTTGGAAGTCTTTTGTAACTTCCGTATATGTCAAAAAGCCATTTCCAGATTTCGATGAGTTGGTCTCCCTTATGATCACTGAAGAGATCAACATGCAAAGTGAGACATCTAAAAGAAGTGGTGAACAGGTCCAGGCTTTCTACTCCAGTTTAGGAAGGGGACGTGGCAGGTCCTCCTCAAGAGGTCATGGTACAAGGCTTACTTACCTTTGACAAGTAGCCAAAAGAATGAGTCGACTGCATGCTCCCCCTCATGGCTATAAATACACCCCCTCTCCTTCACAAAGAATGCAAGAAGGAAGACCTCCTGATGATGTAGATTTTTCTCTACGTCTCTTTTCCATTCTAGCTTGAGCCTTAAAGGAGGAAAATACCCCTCTTCTATATCATTTCTATTTTCTCTATCCCCTATTACGCCTTTTTTCCATATAGCCATATCACTAAGAAAAATGTTGGTGAAATTTTTTTGGACGACCACTAACACTCCTTGAACTACCACATTAATTTTGCTTAACATCCATGGCTCCACGAGGTCGCAAAAATTCAAGAATCCCATTTGAAAAAAGAGAAGCAAGAAACACGACTGATGGAGAAAATGACGCGGTAAGAATTGGAAAAACCCCTGTTATTACAAACTTGATAGAGGAAATGTCTCGTCAGTTTGGAACAAAATTAATGTTTTATAAGTTTATCACTATATTTGGCTTTAAAAGATTATAAACGCATTTTAAAGGAAATGCATATGAACTACCACTTAGGAAAATAGCCTAAGTAATATAATAATTAACTATTGAGTGAAAATACTCTTTCACTTGGAAAAGAAGTATATGCCTATCATTAAGAAAATATCATAATTATGGTTTATTTTGTGATATTTATTGTTATTTCGTTAATGACACATGTGATTAAAATAACTGAAAAAAGGTAGACAGTGTTAGGGAAGGGAATATTTTATAAATTTTTCTTAAAAGTGACTATCTATGTTTCATTTTGCTAATGGTAAATACGCATATGAGTTTTATAATAATATATAAAAAATAATTTAGATAAATCATGAGATAATCAATGCTTTAAATCAACAGAAAGTTGTATAGGAAAATATATACTAGATGCACATAAACTAGGTGTGTAGTAATATAATTCGATGTCTGAAAGATGAAAGAAAAATTGCAGTCATGATTTTTACATTACTTAGAATAATTTTTTTAGAAAAACAATCAGCATTGCACTTAGGACATAGCTCAATGAAATTTGATCTTTCTAGATAATGTTGAAAGTTCGACAAATGGTCGGACATCATCGATTAAACCATTGAATATGAGTAGAATAAAATAAAAACTATTTTTTTACTGAAAACACACGCAATGTTAATATTAACGGTTATATTAGCAACAACATCAATATCTTGAGTTGACCCACGTATAAGTCAACAAGAAAACCCAACCTAAAATATCAAGAATGTTGAAGCAAAAACAATTATGAAATACTCAACAATTGTGAAACTATCAGTATTAGGAAATTAAATAAACATTGGAAGTTTGTAGGACTTGTTGGACATTCATAAGAATTTGTCAATACAATATCTAATGTTTAAACAAACTTGGAAAAGCATTTGAAATCCTGCTAAGTGCGAGTTAGGGCACGACAATGCATGAATTTCCTGCCATAGGTATAAATGCCTATTTTATCTTTTTGGGCGAAAATACCAAGTCTTCATAAGGATAAA